>NC_053028.1:578159438-578459438 GCF_003073215.2 Triticum urartu
GGTGTGTTTGTTGAGACCGATGAATTGTGGGTTTATGATCAAGATTATCTATGAACAATATTTGAATCTTCTCTGAATTCTTTTATGTATGATTGGTTATATTTGCAAGTCTCTTCGAATTATCAGTAAGGCACATATTGTATTGTTGCCATCGAGGATAACAAGATGGGGTTTTTATCATATTGCATGAATTTATCCCTCTACATCATGTCATCTTGCTTAAGGCGTTACTCTGTTTTCATGAACTTAATACTCTAGATGCATGCTAGATAGCGGTCGATGAGTGGAGTAATAGTAGTAGATGCAGGCAGGAGTCGGTCTACTTGTCTCGGACGTGATGCCTATATACATGATCATACCTAGATATTTTCATAACTATGCTCAATTCTGTCAATTACTCAACAGTAATTCGTTCACCCACCATAAAATACTTATGCTCTTGAGAGAAGCCACTAGTGAAACCTATGGCCCCCGGGTCTATCTTCATCATATTAATCTTCCAATACTTAGTTATTTCCTTTGCTTTTATTTTACTTTGCATTTTTATCACAAAAATACGAAAAATATTATCCTATCATATCTATCAGATCTCACTCTCGTAAGTGACTGTGAAGGGATTGACAACCCCTTATCGCGTTGGTTGCGAGGAGTTATTTGTTTTGTGCAGTTACGAGGGACTCGCGCGCAGCCTCCTACTGGACTGATACCTTGGTTCTCAAAAACTGAGGGAAATACTTACGCTACTTTACTGCATCATCCTTTCCTCTTCAAGCAAATCCAACGCAGTGCTCAAGAGGTAGCATGGAGATTTCTAGCGCCGTTGCCGGGGAGGTTCGCGCAAGTCAAGATTTGACTCCCGACAACGAGCCATTTCTGGCGCCGTTACCGGGGAGTCTATGCAAAAGTCAACATACCAAGTACCCATCACAACCCTTATCTCCTGCATTACATTATTTGCCATTTGCCTCTCGTTTTCCTCTCCCCCACTTCACCCTTGTCGTTTTATTCGCCCTCTCTCTCTATCCTCCCTCTCTTTCTCTATTTGCCTCTTTTTGCCCGCTTGCTTTTTGTTTGCTCGTGTGTTGGATTGCTTGCTTGTCATTATGGTGAGTCCTCTATCTTCTCTGTTGTCTCCCGAGAATGAAGTTCTAAATTTTAAGCAAAGGGAGGGAGAAAATCTAAAAGACGCTTGGTATAGAATTTGCAATGCTCAAAATAGATCTACCAGGAAGCAATCTACTTCCGTTCTTCTTCGCAATTTTTATGTAGGCACTACTCCTTGGCACAGATATATCCTTGATACCATTACCGGAGGGAACTTCTTGGGTAGCCATACTTTTGATTCTTATAATGCTATGATAGATTTGTTTGGCTCACCACCTCTTTTGGTTAATGGAACTATGTTAACTTTGGAGCATGTAATGCAAAAACTTGAAATTATTGAAAATATAGTTGCTACCGTTGAGTTAATTGAAAATTTTGATAAAAATACCCACAACCAAATTACCAAATATGGATCTAAAGTAGGAGTAACTTTGAAAAATATTAAAGAGAAGGAACCTATAGTTAATGAAAGAATAAATCATGATTCCACTAGAATCGATAAACTTGAGGGTACCATTACCAACTTGGGGACCGTTTTTTCTTCCGTAAAGAATACTCCAAGTCCTCCAACTAAAATTGCCAAGCTTATGTATGTTCCTAAAAATAAAGGTGAATCCTCTAGCAAAGAAACTACGGATCTCACATCTATAAGTGTTCATCCTAATCTTTTTGCTTTCATTAAGGAACCATTTGCTGCTAATGATTTTTTTGATCTTGTGCCTAAAAGGTTTATAATCAATAAAAAGAAAGAAATTCCTAAGGATGTTAGATGCCTCATTGAAGAATTACCTACCAAAGATGGCAATACCTAGATCTATCCTTGCTTTTTATGCCTAGCTAGGGGCGTTAAACGATAGCGCTTGTTGGGAGGCAACCAAATTTTATTTTTATTCCTTGCTTTTTGATCCTGTTTAGTAATAAATAATTTTCCTAGCCTCTGTTTTGGTTGTGTTTTTTGTGTTTAATTAGTGTTTGTGCCAAGTAGAACCGTTGGGAAGACTTGGGGAAAGTCTTGATATCTTGCTGTAAAAAACAGAAACTTTAGCGCTCACTAGAACTGCTGCCATTTTTATTTGGAAAGTGATATTTAGTTAATTATTTTTGAAGATGATTAATAGATAAATTCGTCACGTCCAGAAATTTATTTTAGAATTTTTGGGGTTCCAGATCTTGCGCTAGTTACAGATTACTACAGACTGTTCTGTTTTTGACAGATTCTGTTTTTCGTGTGTTGTTTGCTTATTTTGATGAATCTATGGCTAGTAAAATAGTTTATAAACCATAGAGAAGTTCGAATACAGTAGGTTTAACACCAATATAAATAAAGAATGAGTTCATTACAGTACATTGAAGTGGTCTTTTGGTTTTCTTTCGCTAATGGAGCTCACGAGATTTTCTACTTTAAGTTTTGTGTTGTGAAGTTTTCAAGTTTTGGGTAAAGATTTGATGGATTATGGAACAAGGAGTGGAAAGAGCCTAAGCTTGGGGATGCCCATGGAACCCCCAAGATAATATAAGGACACCTAAAAGCCAAAGCTTGGAGATGCCCCGGCAGGCGTCCCCTCTTTCGTCTACTTCCATCGGTAACTTTACTTGGAGCTATATTTTTATTCACCACATGATATGTGTTTTGCTTGGAGCGTCTTGTATGATTTGAGTCTTTGCCTTTTAGTTTACCACAATCATCCTTGCTGTAGACACCTTTTGAGAGAGCCATACATGATTTGGAATTTGTCAGAATACTCTATGTGCTTCACTTATATCGTTTGAGTTATATAGTTTTGCTCTAGTACTTCACTTATATCTTTTAGAGCATGGTGGTGGATTTGTTTTATAGAAACTATTGAACTCTCATGCTTCACTTAGATTATTTTGAGAGTCTTAAATAGCATGGTAATTTTCTTAAATAATCCTAATATGCTAGGTATTCAAGATTAGTAAAAATTTTCTTATGAGTGTTTTGAATACTAAGAGAAGTTTGATGCTTGACGATTGTTTTGAGATATGGAGGTAATAATATCAAAGTTGTGCTAGTTGAGTAGTTGTGAATTTGAGAACTGCTTGTGTTGAAGTTTGCAAGTCCCGTAGCATGCACGTATGGTAAATGTTATGTAACAAATTTGAAACATGAGGTGTTCTTTGATTGTCCTCCTTATGAGTGGCGGTCGAGGACGAGCGATGGTCTTTTCCTACCAATCTATCCCCCTAGGAGCATGCACGTAGTGCTTGGTTTTTGATGACTTGTAGATTTTTGCAATAAGTATGTGAGTTCTTTATGACTAATGTTGAGTCCATGGATTATACGCACTCTCACCCTTCCATCGTTGCTAGCCTCTTCGGTACCGTGCATTGCCCTTTCTCACATTGAGAGTTGGTGCAAACTTCGCCGGTGCATCCAAACCCCGTGACATGATACGCTCTTTCCCACATAAACATCCTTATATCTTCCTCAAAACAGCCACCATACCTACCTATTATGGCATTTCCATAGCCATTCCGAGATATATTGCCATTCAACTTTCCACCATTCCGTTTATCATGACACATTCAACATTGTCATATTGCTTAGCATGATCATGTAGTTGACATAGTATTTGTGGCAAAGCCACCATTCATAATTCTTTCATACATGTCACTCTTTGTTCATTTCATATCCCGGTACACCGCCGGAGGCATTCATATAGAGTCATCTTTTGTTCTAGCATCGAGTTGTAATCATTGAGTTGTAAATAAATAGAAGTGTGATGATCATCATTTTCTAGAGCATTATCCCAAGTGAGGAATTAAAAAAGAGAAAGGACATAAAAAAGAGAGAAGAGAAGGCCCAAAAAAAGGAGAGAAAAAGAGAGAAGGGACAATGCTACTATCCTTTGCCACACTTGTGCTTCAAAGTAGCACCATAATCTTCATGATAGAGAGCCTTTTGTTTTGTCACTTTCATATACTAGTGGGAATTTTTCATTATAGAACTGGGCTTGTATATTCCAACAATGGGCCTCCTCAAGTGCCCTAGGTCTTCGTGAGCAAGCAAGTTGGATGCACACACACTTAGTTTCTTTTGTTGAGCTTTCATACATTTATAGCTCTAGTGCACCGTTGCATGGCAATTCCTACTCCTTGCATTAACACCAATCGATGGGCATCTCCATAGCCCATTGATTAGCCTCGTTGATGTGAGACTTTCTCCTTTTTGTCTTCTCCACATAACCCCCATCATCATATTTTATTCCACCCATAATGCTATGTCCATGGCTCGCGCTCATATATTGCGTGAAAGTTTATAGGTTTGAGATTAATAAAGTATGAAACAATTGCTTGGCTTGTCATCGGGGTTGTGCATGATGAGAGAATTCTTGTGTGACGAAAATGGAGCATGACTAAACTATATGATTTTGTAGGGATGAACTTTCTTTGGCCATGTTATTTTGAGAAGACATAATTGCTTAGTTAGTATGCTTGATGTATTATTATTTTTATGTCAATATGAACTTTTATCTTGAATCTTTCGGATCTGAATATTCATACCACAATTAAGAAGAATTACATTAAAATTATTCCAAGTAGCACTCCGCATCAAAATTATCTTTTTTATCATTTACCTACTCGAGGACGAGCAGGAATTAAGCTTGGGGATGCTTGATACGTCTCCAACGTATCTATACTTTTTCATTGCTCCATGCTATATTATCTACTGTTTTGGACATTATTGGGCTTTATTATCCACTTTTATATTATTTTTGGGACTAACCTATTAACCAGAGGCCCTGCCCAGAATTGCTATTTTTGCCTATTTCAGAGTTTTGCAGAAAAGGAATATCAAACGGAGTCCAAACGGAATGAAACCTTCGGGAACGTGATTTTCGGAACAAACATGATCCAGGAGACTTGGACCCTACGTCAAGACATAGAGGAAGCCACAAGGTAGGGGGCGCGCCTACCCCCCAGGTGCGCCCTCCACCCTCGTGGGCCCCCTGTTGCTCCACCGACGTACTCCTTCCTCCTATATATACCCATGTACCCACAAACGACCAGATACGGAGCCAAAAACCTAATTCCACCACTGCAACCTTCTGTATCCACGAGATCCCATCTTGGGGCCTGTTCCGGAGCTCCGCCGGAGGGGGCATCCATCACGGAGGGCTTCTACATCAACACCATAGCCTCTCCGATGAAGTGTGAGTAGTTTACCTCAGACCTTCGGGTCCATAGTTATTAGCTAGATGGCTTCTTCTCTCTTTTTGGATCTCAATACAATGTTCTCCCCCTCTCTTGTGGAGATCTATTCGATGTAATCTTCTTTTTGCGGTGTGTTTGTTGAGACCAATGAATTGTGAGTTTATGATCAAGATTATCTATGAACAATATTTGAATCTTCTCTGAATTCTTTTATGTATGATTGGTTATCTTTGCAAGTCTCTTCGAATTATCAGTTTGGTTTGGCCTACTAGATTGATCTTTCTTGCAATGGGAGAAGTGCTTAGCTTTGGGTTCAATCTTGCGGTGTCCTTTCCCAGTGACAGTAGGGGCAACAAGGCACGTATTGTATTGTTGCCATCGAGGATAACAAGATGGTTTTCTTAATCATATTGCATGAATTTATCCCTCTACATCATGTCATCTTGCTTAAGGCGTTACTCTGTTTTCATGAACTTAATACTCTAGATGCATGGTGGATAGCGGTCGATGAGTGGAGTAATAGTAGTAGATGCAGGAAGGAGTCGGTCTACTTGTCTCGGACGTGATGCCTATATACATGATCATACCTAGATATTCTCATAACTATGCTCAATTCTGTCAATTGCTCAACAGTAATTCGTTCACCCACCGTAAAATGCTTATGCTCTTGAGAGAAGCCACTAGTGAAACCTATGGCCCCCGGGTCTATCTTCATCATATTAATCTTCCAATAATTAGTTATTTACTTTGCTTTTTTACTTTGCTTTTTATTTTACTTTGCGTCTTTATCACAAAAATACCAAAAATATTATCCTATCATATCTATCAAATCTCACTCTCATAAGTGACCGTGAAGGGATTGACAATCCCTTGTTGTGTTGATTGCGAGGAGTTATTTGTTTTGTGCAGGTACGAGGGACTCGCGCGCAACCTCCTACTATATTGATACCTTGGTTCTCAAAAACCGAGGGAAATACTTACGCTACTTTGCTGCATCATCCTTTCCTCTTCAAGGAAATCCAACGCAGTGCTCAAGAGGTAGCATTTTACCATTGTCTAAATGTCTTGTAACCGGGATTCCGAGACTGATCGGGTCTTCCCGGGAGAAGGAATATCCATCGTTGACCATGAGAGCTTGTGATGGGCTAAGTTGGGACACCCCTGGAGGGTATAAACTTTCGAGAGCCATGCTCGCGGTTATGTGGTAGATGGGAATTTGTTAATATCTGGTTGTAGAGAACTTGACACTTGACTTAATTAAAATGCATCAACCGCGTGTGTAGCCATGATGGTCTCTTTTCGGCAGAGTCCGGGAAGTGAACACGGTCTTGTGTTATGCTTGAACGTAAGTAGTTTCAGGATCACTTCTTGATCACTTCTAGCTTCTCGACCGTTGCATTGCTTCTCTTCTCCCTCTTATTTGCGTATGTTAGCCACCATATTTGCTTAGTGCTTGCTGCAGCTCCACCTCATTACCTTATCCTACCCATAAGCTTAAATAGTCTTGATCTCGCGGGTGTGAGATTGTTGAGTCCTCGTGACTCACAAATACTTCCAAACGGTTGCAGGTGCCGATAATGCCAGTGCAGGTGTTGCTACCGAACTCAAGTGGGAGTTCGACGAGGATCTGGGTCGTTACTACGTTTCATTTCTTGATGATCAGTAGTGGAGCCCAGTTGGGACGATCGGGGATCTAGCATTTGGGGCTGTCTTCCTTTATTTTGGTTCCATAGTCGGACCTTTGATTGTACTTTGGATGATGTATTGTTTATGTATTGTGTGAAGTCTTGATTGTATGCCAACTCGTTATCCCTTTCTTATTCGGTACATGGGATTGTGTGAAGATTACCCCTCTTGTGACAAAACTACCATGCGGCTATGCCTCCAAGTCGTGCCCCGACACGTGAGAGATATAGCCGCATTGTGGGTGTTATATTGCTGCCGGATCCCGGCGCGAGACCCGGCCACCGCAGATCCCGCCGGCTGCTTCACCACCGCCCGCCGCCCCTTCATCGTTGCCGCCGGCCGACAGCCGGTGAGGGAAGAAGCTGCCGCGGGGACTACCGGCAGTCGCCGATCAGCAGCACAACGGCTGCAGCAGTGCATGTTCGCCCGCAGCTGGGGCACTAAGGTGGGAACGTAGATCCATGGTGGGAAGGCAGATGGATTTTGGCGGTGATGATCCTCATGGCCAAGGTATTCCAGCCTTCTATGTCTGTCATTCACGCAGTTCAACCTCGCCTTCCTCACTACCTCGCTTATGCTTCTGTGCACCACTACTCCATTTGTGCAGTAACATGTTGTGGTGCAGCCGTGGTGCTCCAAGGACACCCCTCCGCTGATCAAACGCATAGATGCATGACACTATCTTTATTAGCGCAAACACAAAGGTTAAATCCTATATGCACTTTATTTCTACTTGCAGACATCAAGTTCAGTCAAATATGTCATGGTTAGCTGAATGAAAAGGAATTTTTTTAGAGAGGTAGTGCCTAGATCAAGAAGCACTTTTTTAGTCGAGCCATCAAGTAAATGTCAAGAATTGAGATGATTCACTTACGTGTGTTGTAAAAGTTGTGGTAAGTCATGAGCTCGAAGCATGTCTCCCCCTCACATTTATACTCACACAATACTTTTAGATTTTTTTGTCTATTTACATGCTTGGAAATAAAATTTCAGTTACCTTCATTCAAATGCTCAAGGCTTTGGGTGAGTTATTGCACACCTATTGCATGTGCATGTGGCAACATTTTGATGGTTGTTCTATGTGGTACTGACAAATTAGACATGATCTTTTATTGAAGACAGTGCATGTTAGTGTTGGTGTTGTATTTTCATCACATGGCAAGATTCATTTTAATGTAATATGAACATTATACCGAGTAACCAGCATTGTCACGGAAGCCCTCAGGCTGGTACTGACATGGGTTGTCTGCCAAGAAAAGGCATTAACACTGAACCCCATCCCTTGCAGGTGCCGGATACTTTATCTGAAATTCTAAATACTTGCTTAATATGTGTCAGACCGCTAGCATCAAGATTATATTTCCCCTCTTGCAAAATCCTTCTACAAAAATAAATATGAGAAATTTCATTTCTATCTAACTTCTGGTTTTGCATACATTTATTTTATCACAGTCTGGCGTGTATGGCTCAGAGTCATGCCGGACAAAGAGACATCAAGTATCCTCAGCCTAAACTAAAGATTGGCTCTCTGGCATTTCTGAGGATCCATAGTGGCGCTTATCCCCAGCTTGTTGCTTTTGACTGAGTGGCCGCAGGTAACATTTTCGCCAATAAATGCAGCACAGAAGTAAGGTCTGGGACTTGGATGACACTCATTTGTTTAGTTAATTAGACGGAGCGTTCTAGCTGTAGGAACTAACCAAGGGAAAGCTCAGGTTATACCTGATGAAGATATGTACCTAGGGTAGGGTCATAGGCCTGACCTAGACACCCTCCCCTAGGATGTCACCCTCAAACCAGAAGTGTTCGAAGAGTAGTCATCATCCACTCGACCATGAGGACTTCCACTCAGAAGACTTGAAGTCACTCGACCGTGGAGACTGTCACTCGACCACCAGAAGGTCTAAAGTCACTCCGAACTACAACGGTCGGACATCACTTCATAGCTTTAATGGTCACTATGTCTCTTTATTTACTAGCATTACCAGTAACGTCTCCCCTTTAATGTACTTTAAACCCTTTGTAACGTGGGCTGGCTGGGGTCCTGCCGCACTCTATATAAGCCACCCCCCTCCACAGGCACAAGGGTTCGCATCTTTTGTAAACTCACACACACACATATAATCCAGTCGACCGCCTCAGGGCACCGAGACGTAGGGCTGTTACTTCCTTCGAGAAGGGCCTGAACTCGTCAAACTCGTGTGTACAACTACTCCATAGCTAGGAACTTGCCTCCTCACACTTACCCCCATTCTATTGTCAATCTTAGATCCACGACAGTTGGCGCCCACCGCGGGGCAGGTGTCTTAGCAGTTTATTGGAGAAGTTGCGATTCTTCCGATTCCCATCATCATGGTTTCCGACGAAGGATTGGCTGAAGGCCGCGAGATCCGTCTCGGCACGCTCATCTTCATCGCCGATGACTCCGTTGGCTCCACGAGGCTCCACTCGACGTCGAGGCGCTCCCCGTCCGCGGGGCGACGCACTTCCGCGCATGCGTTCTCGGCGTCCTTCTTCGGCAACCATTGACTCCGTATCAGTCGGCTCTTATGCCAACCTCCCTTTCTGTTGTTCGCCGGCGCTAGCGATCCGGTCGGTCGCGGCTTCAGCGGTGGGTGAGGCACGCGGTGGCCCGCCAATCGGCCACCCCACAAATCACGGCGATCGAGCCCGATGAAACTCTCTACGGCCTGTTTGATCTGTTGACTGGCTCCGTCGAGACTGCGTCCGAATGCGACAACAGCTACCCCGCGGCGGAAGTCTTGATGGTCAATGGACCACACAGTCCTCCTAGCTTCACCCGTGAAGGCGATGGTGACGGCGGTGGCCATCCGTCACGTGTTCACGAGGAGTACCGCCCCGAACCCCTCTCTTCGCAGCGGAGGGAAGACTTCGCCGCCGTAGTATGGATGCACTTCACACTCCTATCGTTGGAGAAACCCCTGAGGCCCAATTTGGAGGAGGCGCGCCTGGCCAACTTGGCTGAGCACACTCGACTCGATAACCTCCAGCGCGCACTCGACGAGCGTGCTCGGTAGCGGATCCCCAAGTCCAGTCGACGACAACCTTTTCCGCCTCCGACTCAGGTATACTGAACTTCGATCCAGAATCTTACAGCTGCAGCTCGAATAGCAGAGTCAATTCAACCTTCCCAGTCAGAAGCTAGCCGCGGTTTGATGCAGATCCGGGCTTTACTCCGGGCAGTGGGGGAGCAGAATACAACAGTATCTCAGTCGCGGAATAGGATTCATAGCAGGTCTGTGGTGGCAGATACTGTCCAATCTTCCCATAGCCCGAGCGCCTCCGCGGCATGAGGGACGTGGGTACCAGGAAGATCAGTACAGGAACCATGAGTAGTATGATCATCGACTCGACCACGACGACCGTCGTCGAGTGCCCACGCCTCCTCCGAGGAGTGGGTCATACGTGCCTCGGCGGCAAGATGACAGGCGCCCCCACAGCGGCGAATGAAGAATTCCAGTCGACCCCAGAGAGCGAGGCTTTGATGCAAGGTCTATCCTTGTTCAAGTTCTGGTTGATAGAAACAGAGCTCACAAAGAAGGCCACGATTAAGATCATCCGACTTGAAGCAGGGTACACGTTTCAGTACCCGAGTGTTTCAGTAGAGCCATCAGAGCAGCAGTGATTCCTCCCAACTTCAGGTTGGCGAATGGAGTCAGCAAGTTCACCGGCGAGTCCAAGCCAGACACTTGGCTTGAGGATTACCGAGTGGCTGTGCAGATTGGTGGTGGCAATGATGATGTGGCGATGAAACACCTCCCCTTGATGTTGGAGGGCTCTGCCAGAGCGTGGTTGAATCAGTTGGCTCCTGGCAGCATATAGTTGGGAGGAACTTGCTCGAGTATTTGTTAGAACCTTTGAAGGCACTTGCAAAAGGCTAGCAGGGTTGACAGAATTGCACTGTTGTGTTCAAAAACCGAATGAAACCTTGAGGGATTATATTCAGAGATGGATCACGTTACACCATACAGTGGAGAATGTGTCAGATCACCAAGCAATTTGTGCCTTCAAGGAATGCGTCAAGTATCGGGAGTTGAATCTGAAATTCGGTCGGACAGGAGATATGACTCTGACTCGGATGATGGAGATTTCCACCAAATATGCCAATGGTGAAGAGGAGGACCGACTCCGGAGTGGCAAACATAAAACAATCGCCCAAGAAACCGGAGGAGGGAATTCCAGTCAGAAACAGAAGCGAAAAGCCAAACCAGCTGCTCCTGGTGAAGCTTTAGCTGTTAGCCAAGGAAAGTTCAAAGGAAAGCCCAAAGGGCCTTGGACTCCCAAAAAAGTTAAGAATTACCGCAAGGAAAAGTTGATGTTTGAGGTAGTGGATTTCAAGAGTGCTTACCATGCCATTCTGGGGAGACCCGCTTATGCACGTTTTATGGCTCGACCATGTTACGTGTATCTCAAATTGAAGATGCCTGGCCCCAGAGGAGTAATCACTGTTACTGGCAATCGACAGAAGGCGGAAGAGTGCTTCCAGAAGGGCTCAAAAATTGCTGATGCACAGATGGCAGTAGTGGAACTGCAAGAGTATCATAAAAATACAGATCCGAGTGATTTGTTGCGAGCCAAGAAGCCCGCCACGGAATCCGCATTTTAGTCGTCAGGAGAAACGAAGCCGATTCATGTTCACCCGGCCGATCCCAATGCTGCTCCGACCCATATCTCATCGACACTCGACATCAAATAAGAAGAAGCGCTCATTCAGTTCCTCTGTGAGAACCGGGACATCTTTGCATGGAAACCTTCTGACATGCCGGGTGTACCCAGGGGACTGGCTGAGCATCGTTTGCGAGTCGACCCGAAAGTAAAACCAGTCAAGGAACATCTCCGATGGTCCGCCGTCCAGAAGAGTAAAGAAATTGGCGAGGAAGTGGCTCGGCTCTTGGCAGCTGAGTTCATTCGAGAGATTTACCACTCCGATTGGCTCGCCAATGTTGTCATGGTCCCTAAGAAGGATGATTCACTTCGCATGTGCATTGACTTCAAGCATATCAATCGGGCCTGCCCGAAAGATCATTTCCTCTTCCCCGCATCGACCAAATTGTCGACTCAACTGCGGGGTGTGAGCGTTTGTCCTTCTTGGACGCCTATTCCGGGTACCATCAGATCCGACTGTATGGACCCGATGAGATAAAAACGGCTTTCATCACTCCATTCGGATGTTTCTGTTATGTCACTATGACATTCGGCCTGAAGAACGATGGAGCCACATTCATGAGGATGGTCCAGAAGTGTTTACTCACTCAAATCAGTCGGAATGTGGAAGCATACATGGATGACATTGTAGTCAAGTCACGTAAAGGTTTCGACCTGCTGGCTGACCTTGCAGAAACCTTTGCCAACCTCAGAAGGTATGATATCAAGCTTAATCCATCAAAGTTTACATTCGGAGTTCCTGGCGGAAAGTTACTCGGTTTCCTCGTTTCCGAACAAGGGATCGACGCTAACCCAGAGAAAGTTGGTGCCATTCTTCGGATGAAATGCCCTGTGCATGTGCACGATGTCCAAAAACTTATTGGTTGTTTGGCCACCCTGAGTCGATTCATTTCTTGTCTCGGTGAAAAGGCACTGCCTCTTTACTGACTGATGAAGAATTCTGATAAGTTCGAGTGGACTCCCAAAGCTGATGCAGCATTTGTAGAGCTCAAAGCCCTGCTTTCCACCCAGCCGATGCTTGCTGCACCAATCAGCAAGGAGCCTTTACTGGTTTACATTGCAGCCACTGGACAAGTTGTCAGTACAGTACTCACGGTCGAGAGGGAAGAATAAGGAAAACTTATAAAGTTCAGCGCCCAATATATTACGTTTCTGAAGTTCTGACTCCATCAAAGCAAAGATATCCCCATTATCAGAAGCTTGTTTATGGAATTTACATGACCACAAAGAAGGTTGCACACTATTTCTCTGATTATTCCGTTACAGTCGTCAGCGACGCTCCATTATCAGAGATTTTGAACAACAGAGATGCAACGGGTCGAGTGGCAAAGTGGGCGATTGAACTCCTTCCCCTGGATATCAAGTTTGAAGCAAAGAAGGCTATTAAGTCCCAAGCAATAGCTGATTTTGTCGCTGAGTGGATCGAACAGCAACTTCCAGCCCAAATTCACTCAGAGCATTGGACCATGTTCTTCGATGGGTCCAAGATGCTGAATGGTTCCGGTGCTGGAGTGGTGTTGGTCTCTCCCCGTGGTGAAAAACTCAGTTATGTTCTCCAGATTCACTTTGACTCCTCCAACAATGAGGCCGAATATGAGGCACTTCTGTATGGGTTGCGTATGGCCATTTCACTCGGCATCCGTCGCCTCATGGTCTATGGCGACTCGGATTTAGTGGTCAATCAGGTGATGAAGGAGTGGGACGTCAGAAGCCCAGCCATGACTGGTTATTGCAATGCAGTAAGAAAGTTAGAAAAGAGGTTTGAGGGGTTAGAGCTCCATCACATCCCTCGACTGAAAAATCAAGCAGCCGATGATCTGGCAAAGATAGGCTCCAAGAGAGAAGCCATTCCCAGTAATGTGTTCCTGGAGCATATTCATGCACCTTCAGTTCAAGAAGATCCCTTCACTTAAGAGCCCCCATAGCCGAAGAGTGTCACCGATCCGACTAAAATCGAGATTCCAGCCGTGGTTGACTTGATCATGGAAGTTTTGGTCATCACCCCCGATTGGACAGTACCATATATCACATACATTCTTAGAAGGGAACTCCCAGAAGATGAAGAAGAGGCTCGACGGATCATCCGTCGATCTAAGGCCTTCACTGTGATAAGAGGACATTTGTTCAGAGAAAGTGTGACTGGAGTTTGCCAGAAATGCATAACACCTGAAGAAGGTCGAGTGATCCTCAATGATATCCACTCGGGGACCTGTGGTCACCATGCGTCCTCTCAGACCATTGTGGCCAAAGCATACCGAGCGGGATTTTACTGGACTCGAGCAAATGAGATGGCACAAGTAATAGTCGACAAATGTGAAGGTTGCCAGTTTTACTCCAACATGTCTCACAAGCCCGCGTCAGCCCTGAAGACCATTCCACTCATCTGGCCTTTTGCTATTTGGGGAATGGATATGGTTGGACCTTTCAGGACTGGCAGGAGTGGATTCACTCATGTGCTTGTAGCAGTCGACAAGTTCACCAAGTGGATTGAAGCCAAGCCTATCAAGAACCTTGATGCCAGTACTGCTATTAGCTTCATCAGAGAGATAACATTCAGATATGGTGTTCCTCACAACATCATCACTAACAACGGATCAAACTTTGATTCTGATGAGTTCAGGACTTTTTGTGCTTCACAAGGTACTCGAGTCGACTATGCCTTGGCCGCCCACCCCCAGTCGAATGGGCAGGCTAGAAGAGCAAATGGATTGATTCTCAAAGGACTAAAACCCCGACTGATGCGTGACCTCAAACACACAGCAGGAGCCTGGGTCGACGAACTTCCATCTGTATTATGGGGATTGAGGACAACTCCCAATCGGTCGACTGGCAAAACCCCGTTTTTCTTGGTTTATGGAGCCAAAGCAGTACTTCCGAGTGACTTGCTCCAGAATGCACCCCTAGTCGAGCTTTTCACAAAGGAAGAAGCAGAACAAGCATGACGGGATGCAGTTGACCTCCTTGAAGAAGAAAGAGAGATGTCCTTGATCCGATCAACCATTTATCAGCAAGACCTGCGTCGATTCCATGCCAGAAATGTGAGGGGTCGAGCATTTCAAGAGGGAGACTTAGTTCTTCAAGTGGACCAGCAGAAACCACACAAGCTTGCTCCCTCTTGGGAAGGCCCCTTCGTGGTCACCAGAGTGCTCCACAATAGAGCGTACCACCTTTACGACGTCGAGCACAAGAAAGACGAGCCGCGCGCCTGGAATGCGGAGCTGCTCCGCCCCTTTTATACTTAAACACTCAGTCTGCTGAGATGTAATAAAAAACATCTTTGTATTTTGTTTATCAAAGACAAGAGTTTTACAGTCTTCTAAAAAGATTGTCGATTGTTTACGACTGTTTCTGAAATCCCCCTGTGGGTGGCTCAGCTGTGAATCCATTTCGCCTAAGTTGAAAAAATCCTACCGAGTGATGAACAAACCTCTCACTCGGGGGCTTAGCTGCGAACCCGTTTCGCCTAAGTTGAAAACACCCTACCGAGTGATGAGCAAACCTCTCACTCGGGGGCTTAGCTGCAGTCCAGTACTCGCGTAAGTTTCAAAAATTCTACCGAGTGATGAGCAAGCCTCTCACTCGGAGGCTTAGCTGCAGTCTAGTACTCGCCTAAGTTTCGAAAATCCTACCGAGCGATGAGCAAGCCTCTCACTCGGGGGCTTAGTTGCAGTCCAGTACTCGCCTAAGTTTCAAAAATCCTACCGAGTGATGAGCAAGCCTCTCACTCGGAGGCTTAGCTGCAGTCCAGTACTCGCCTAAGTTGAAAAAATCCAACCGAGTGATGAGCAAATCTCTCACTCGAGGGCTTAGCTGCAGTCCAGTACTTGCCTAAGTTTCAAAAATCCTACCGAGTGATGAGCAAGCCTCTCACTCGGAGGCTCAAGCCTCTCACTCGGAGGCTTAGCTATAGTCCAGTACTCGCCTAAGTTGAAAAAAAATCCTACCGAGTGATGAGCAAGCCTCTCACTCGGAGGCTTAGCTATAGTCCAGTACTCGCCTAAGTTTCTAAAATCCTACCGAGCGATGAGCAAGCCTCTCACTCGGGGGCTTAGCTGCAGTCCAGTACTCGCCTAAGTTTCAAAAGTCCTACCGAGTGATGAGCAAACCTCTCACTCGGAGGCTTAGTTGCAATCCAGTACTCGCCTAAGTTTCAAAAATCCTACCGAGTGATGAGAAACCCTCACACTCGGAGGCTTAGCTGCAGTTTAGTACTCGCCTAAGTTTCAAAAATCCTACCGAGTGATGAGCAAACCTCACACTCGGGGCTTAGCTGCAGTCTAGTACTCGTCTAAGTTAAATCCTACCGAGTGATGAGTAAACCTCACACTCAAGGGCTTAGCTGCAGTCTAGTACTCGCCTAAGTTTCAAGAATCCTACTGAGTGATGAGCAACCCTCACACTCGGAGGCTTAGCTGCAGTCTAGTACTTGCCTAAGTTTCAAAATCCTACCGAGTGATGAGCAAACCTCACACTCAGGGACTTAGCTGCAGCCTAGTACCCACCTAAGTCAAAAAACCACCCTTATCCGCAAGGGTGACGAGGTGCAGGTCGACTGTAATCCTCTCACGAAGCTGTGCTACAAGTACAATGTCCGCTCCATCCCTATCTACAAGGATGACGAGGTGCAAGTCGACTGCAATCCTCTCACGGAGCCGCGCTACAAGTACAATGTCCGCTCCATCCCTATCTGCAAGGATGACGAGGTGTAGGTCGACCGTAACCCTCTCCACGGAGCTGCGCCACAAATACAATGTGCGCTCCATCCTTACCTGCAAGGACGGCGAGGTGCAGGTCGACTGGGATATCTCCTTCAGAGTTGCATCTCGAAGGATATTCCGAGTGAAGAACAAGTTCTAATCGAAGATGAACACAAGCATATGCAGCAGATAAACCAAGATCAGATAAAATCTCAAGAATTTCAAAATGAAGATAAAAGTACTCGGGCGTCAGGTCTGAAGGAGTTTAACGGTTACAGGAACCACTCGGCATTCGAGGCAAATTTAAGGCAAGTTTAAATCTCAAGTTTGTTCATTCGGCAGGAGGAGGGCTTGCAGGCTCGACGAATTCGTCCAAGTCAATTCCATCAGTGATCTGAGTGGCAGAAACGATGGAAGTCTCCATGAAGGACTGGAAGTCATGCCTTTTGGTGTTGGCGACCTTGATCGCCGCCAGCTTATCTTCACGGCCTTCCTTGTAGTGGACTCTTACCAGCGACCAAGCCACGTCACCACCGCATCGGGCAGAGGACTTCTTCCATTCCTGCACCCAACCAGGGACCTCGTTGAGTCAAGCCATCAGAGACTCGAGATCATTTTGAAGCGTTGCCCTTGGACAGAGTGATGAGTCTATGCGTGAAACTGCCACCTTCAGACGGGCAAGATAACTTGTAACACTGGCGACGCGGGATTCCAGTCGAAGCACATTCATGGCAGCCTCGTCGCCGACTGGAGAAAGGATAGGGTCCAAACCCATCTCGATCCGTCCAGTCTCCTCTTCAAAGTTTTGGCAGAATTCTGCAGTCAAGGAGTTAATGAGTTGACAGGACAGGACTAACTAGCAAACAGTAAAGCAGTCGGATTAAAAGGGGTACCTTCGAGCATAAGAAAGAGCTTCTTGGCGGGGGTTTCCAGATAAGCTTCTAAGTCATTTCTCTTATGAGCCATGTCTTCCAGCTTCTCGTTCAGAGCCACCTTATCCTTCTTCAGACGAGTTGCCTCTCGGTTGGATTCAGTGAGAGAAGACTTCAGCTTGCTTACTTCCTCTTCCAGCACTCCGACTGAAGCCAGCTTCTTGTCAGCAAGGGTAGTCTTCTCTTGAGCCTCCTTCTGCACAGCTGCAAGGTCCAAGTCCTTCTTCTCCAGAGCCAACGTCATTTTCTCTGCAAAATAAGCATTTAGATCAAACAAAAGATCGAAGGGATAATTTAAAGGACGATCGACATGAGCAGTCGATAGGCAGTTACCTTCCATACCGGCAACTTCATCTTAAGCCTTTTTCATGTTTTGTTGGGCCAGCTCTAGGTCAAGGTTGAGTTGCCTCTGCTTCTCCTCAAATTCAGTGAACTTGGAAATGAGAGTAAAAGATTTCTGCAGAGAGAAAAAGACATATCAATTGACAAGATCAAAGATTATTTACTTCCGAGTGAATAAAACATCAAAATTTACACAGACCCCAACCAACTGCCAGCAGTCGACTGTGGTCTTGGGGACTACACCCAGTGGGTGTACATGGCGTGCCCCCACTGGTTCAGATTCCACTCGGCCGGTCCGCCCAGGTCGAGTAGAAAAAAAGAAGTCCTCAGACCCCGGCCGACTGCCAGCAGTCAACCGCGGTCTCGGGGACTACACCAAGTGGGTGCACTTGGCGTGCCCCCACTGGTTCAGATCCCACTCGGCATGTTCCGCCCAGACTAAGTGGAAGAAAAGAAAGATAAAGAAGTGCTCAGACCTCAGCCGACTGCCCGCAGTCGACTGCGGTCTTGGGGACTACACCCGGTGGGTGCACTTAGTGTGCCCCCACTGGTTCAGATCCCATTCGACCAGACTGAGTGGAAGAGTGCAAATACTAAAGACAACAAAACACCCAGTGGGTGTACAGATTCGAAGCAGACAATAAGAGATTGTACGAAGGAAAATATTCAGGCAACATATGCTAATAGAAGAAGTTCAAACGGAAGTCAACTTACCTGTACATTGGCTCGAAGAGCCGCGCTGGCGTCGTAAGCAACCTGGCTATTGTCATGCATCGCCTTCATCCGCTCCATCTTTACACCAGCCTGACGGATAGCCTCCATAGCGGCGTCCGACTGGCTTTCCGGAACATGATAGGTGGTGAAGAAGGGGACAGATGGCCCAGATGCAGTAGCTTGGAGCTCTGAGGCATGAGGTTGGATGGCTGAAGAAAACACTGGTACAGTCGACGGTGCGAGGCGTTCACTCGACACTGGGACAACAAAAGTTACAGAGGCTCTACCTGCATCTTCAGGCTGTTGGACTGTTGGTTCTGCCTCCAGTTTTGACTGAGATGTCTTGCCAGCTGCTGCTTTCTTGCTCCTTCTGGGCCTCGGTATCACGTCTTCATCGTCATCCGGAAGCTCGATAATATTGAGTGGGGCTGCAAAGAAATCAGTCGACCCCAAGTGAGTCACCAGAATTTAATCGACCAAATAATCAAGAAAAAGTTCACGAGAATTGTACCTGGGTTGGAGGTAACTGCATCTTCCATCTCATCATCTTGGTACTGGCGGGTGGAAGTTCCAGAGGTGGCAGCACTGCAAATGCCAACATTCAGTCGGTTACGTTCTGTTTCCCAAGTCAACCAAAGGATCAGGTCAGATTGTTACCCAGAGATAGTGGGAATGGACACTTTGATTTTGGGAAAAGCCTTCGGTGGTTTCGGCACTAGAGGCGGCGCAGTCTTGGATTGCTTTGGTGCTTTCTCGGTCGGCACTTGAGAAGACGTCCGAGGGCACTTTGAAGACTGCCTAGTTGGTGCGGCCACCAGGTCGGGGGTGCTTGCCGGGTCGTGAGTGTGTTTGGACCTCCTTTCTTTGCGAGGAGGCAAGTCGACTTCTTCTTCATCACTCGGGTCGTCGCTCTCCTCATCCTCCTCTTCATCCGAGTGCTACTCGCCACTCCCGCCTCCGCTCGCCCCCCCCCCTCAGGATCTTGCTCCTGCTCTCCGTTGGGCATTGAATACATATCAACAAGGGCCTGAAAGACAACGAACAAAAGAAAGACAGTCGACCGTACACAAGATGTTACATGGTTAATCAATAAAACCCTCGACAATGCAAAATCATACCTGTTCTGGCTGGCGTGAATGGTTGAACGGAACCACCCTCCTGGATCCCCGGGGGTTATCCTTGTTGCCAGTAATGCCTCTCAGCCACTGCTCCACCATGTCCGCACTGACATCCTCCGGGTGAATCCGAGTGGAATCCTCGATTCCCGAGTACATCCACATCGGATGGTCACGAGCTTGGAGTGGTTGGGTACGTCGACTGAGGAAGACCTCCAACAGGTCCATACCGGTCACTCCGTCACGGACGAGTTGGACCAACACCTTCACTTGCGCCTTCTACTCTGGGATCACTCTCAAGATGGAGGGCTTCTCCACTCAGGCCATGGAAAAGGGGGGAAGTCCAGTCGACTGACCCGGAGTCGGTTGGTGCTTGCAGTAGAACCAGGTCGACTGCCAACCCCGGCCTGACTCGGGAAGGATCATGGTAGGGAAAGTGCTTTTGTTCCTCATCTGAATTCCAAGACCCCCGCACATCTGTATCACTTGCGTCCTCTCGTCACTCGGGTTGGCCTTCTTGACCGTCTGAGAATGACACGTGAATATGTGCTTGAAGAGACCCCAGTGTGGTCGACAACCTAGGAAGTTCTCGCACATGGACACGAAAGCGGCAAGGTACACGATGGTTTTTGGGGAAAAGTGGTGGAGTTGAGCCCCAAAGAAGTTCAAGAAACCTCGAAAGAAAGGATGGGGAAGCAAAGAAAACCCGCGGTCGACGTGAGTGGCAAGGAGGACGCACTCACCCTCCTGCAGCTGCGGCTCGGTCTCGTTCCCCGGGAGCCGCGCCGATTCGTGGGGGATCAGTCCCCCCTCGACCAGGTCGTCGATATCGTCTTGACTGATTGTCGAGCGAATCCAGTCGCCCTGGATCTAGCCAGGCGGCAGGCCGGACCTCGATGAAGACCCACTCCGGATGGTCCTCTTCCCTTTCGCCTTCACCGTCGCCTTCTTCACATGCTCCAACACCACCGTCTTCTCCTTCCCCATGGCAGTGGATCGAGTTCAAACGGGGCGACGACGCCGAGGGCAGAGGCAGATGCGGTGGAGAAAATAGAGGAGGAAGGGGGAAGAATGAGAACACACTGTGCGAAAACCCCCGTCCAACGCCTTATATGAGATCATTTTTGAGTGGCTGACTCGTGGGCCCAGGCGATTCGATCAAATCCCGCAACAGTTGTGCACGCGATACGTGGCGAAAAAGGTGGCGCAGAGATCGAGGCGGCCTGCCTAATCTGTCCCGATTACTGCGGCCTCCCCCACCCGGCGCGCTTCCCGAAATTCGAATCTCGTGAATTCCGCAGACAACAGAACAACCCGTCAGACGGAAGATTTTTCCCATATCAACACTCGAAGCTTAACAATGAAAGTTCACTCAACAAAACCAAGAATGGATCAAGGCGACTAAACAAGCAGTTGAAGTCATCACGAATGTTCATTCGACCTATGGACAAGACATTTCTAAAGCGCAAAAGCTGAATCAGAGAGGTATCAACTCCTTCCCCACTCGAACCCTGAACCATTCGGGGGCTAATGATGAAGATATGTACCTAGGGTAGGGTCATAGGCCTGACCTAGACACCCTCCCCTAGGACGTCACCCTCAAACCAGAAGCATTCGAAGAGGAGTCATCATCCACTTGACCATGAGGACTTCCACTCGGAACACTTGAAGTCACTCGACCGTGGAGACTGTCACTCGACCACCAGAAGGTCTAAAGTCACTCCGAACTGCAACGGTCGGACATCACTTCATAGCTTTAATGGTCATTATGTCTCTTTATTTACTAGAGTTACCAGTAACGTCTCCCCTGTAATGTACTTTAAACCCTTTGTAACATGGGCTGGCTGGGGTCCTGGCGCACTCTATATAAGCCACCCCCTCCACAGGCACAAGGGTTCACATATTTTGTAAACTCACACACACACACACACACATAATCCAGTCGACCACCTCAGGGCACCGAGACATAGGGCTGTTACTTCCTCCAAGAAGGGCCTGAACTCATAAAAGTCGTGTGTACAACTACTCCAAAGCTAGGATCTTGCCTCCTCACACTTACCCCCCATTCTACTGTCAGTCTTAGATCCACGACAATACCTTGTTATCTTGTCACTGCTTTTAATTGATTATTGGTTGATAGACTTCCTCTTTATTTTTTTGTTTTATGGAAGTTCGTTACCATACACATGAAAAAATATATGATGGATACTTGGAGGTATGTGGGTAACTGTAATTACTGTACCTTTTCTCCTTTTCAGCTTTTGTTTGGAATCAACATTCAGTACAAATGCTGCTGAAGTATTTGGAGGAACACAACTTCTAAAGCCTTCATCTGTTTTTCGTGCTTTGTCGGATGTTCAGCGAAACGATGACATGCAACTAATGTATCTTGTTGTTAGGGAGATTTTGTATATTGAACATTATTGTTTTCTTGCAATGAAGATTAGCAGTTTTTTTACACGCCCTCTAAAGTAAGTTGTCATATTTGATTAGTTGTTGGAGTACCGTGAGCATGACCTTGACAAAGATAGCGATGATTGATTTAGTTTGTCCATGTGATTTAGTTTGTCTTCCAGCCCGACAAACACTATTATTGATTCTAAAACTTGTATAATGATGAAAAACATGTAAAATTTGGCAATTATTTAGATAACTTTTATATGGTACTTTAGACGTGCGTTGCACGTGCGAACATACTAGTGCTTTTCAATAAAAGAAGCAACTTCATAAGCACCCTTAAAAGCAACAAATTCTTCAATTTGTTCGATATCATAGTAACTATAAACACCCTTTGCATAATAAGATAAGATTTCATTATCATTAAACTCACATAGGTAGGGGAGGTGTTTTTAGGGTTCTTAGAGCAACAAGTAAAATCATAAATTTCACAAAGATTCCAAGCATAACACAACAATCTATTTATTTGATCCCATAAGAGACTCCCTTTTTCAAACAAACGGTGACGCACCAAATGAGCATGCTCATCTAAAGATTTCCCATCAACTAGGCTAGTTGGGGTTTCAGCACGAGCGTATAAGGATCGAAGATGATCCAAGTAGAACACTTTAAGAGGATCCATAACAATAGATTTTTAGCAAACAAAGATGCAAGCAAATGGAAGGCACATGGAAACACAAACAAAGATACATACGGGAAGAAGGCGAAGACAAGGCAAAGGTGAAGTGGGGTGAGGAAAACGAGAGGCAAATGGCAAATAATTTAATGCGAGGGATAAGAGTTTGTGATGGGTACTTGGTATGTCTTGACTTATGCGTAGATCTCCCTGGCAACGGCGCTAGAAATCCTTCTTGATACCTCTTGAGCATGCGTTGGTTTTCCATTGAGGAGGAAAAGGGTGATGCAGCAAGGTAGCGTAAGTATTTCCCTCGGTTTTTGAGAACCAAGGTATCAATCCAGTAGGGAACTACACGCAAATCCCTTGTACCTGCACAAACAAATAAGAACCTTGCAACCAAAGCGATAAAGGGGTTGTCAATCCCTTCACAGTCACTTGCAAAAGTGAGATCTGATAAAGATAATAAGATAAATATTTTTTGGTATTTTTGTTGTATAGATTGGAAAATAAAGATTGCAAAATAAAAGGTGACAGAAATAGAAAGTAGATAGGAAAATAATATGATGGAAGATAGACCCGGGGGCCATAGGTTTCACTAGTGGCTTCTCTCAAGATAGCAAATTCTACGGCGGGTGAACAAATTGCTGTCGAGCAATTGATAGAAAAGCGCATAGTTATGACAATATCTAGGCATGATCATGTATATAGGCATCTGATTTCTACTACACAACCTTCTTCTTGTAGATGTTGTTGGGCCTCCAAGTGCAGAGGTTTGTAGGACAGTAGCAAATTTCCCTCAAGTGGATAACCTAAGGTTTATCAATCCGTGGGAGGCGTAGGATAAAGATGGTCTCTCTCAAGAAACCCTACAACCAAATAACAAAGAGTCTCTTGTGTCCCCAACACACCCAATACAATGGCAAATTGTATAGGTGCACTAGTTCGGCAAAGAGATGCTGATACAAGTGCAATATGGATGGTAGATATAGGTTTTTGTAATCTGGAAATATAAAAACAGCAAGGTAGCAAGTGGTAAAAGTGAGTGAAAATGGTATTGCAATGCATTGAAAGAAGGCCTAGGGTTCATACTTTCACTAGTGCAAGTTCTCTCAACAATAATAATATAACTAGATCATATAACTATCCCTCAACATGCAACAAAGAGTCACTCCAAAGTCACTAATAGCGGAGAACAAACGAAGAGATTATGGTAGGTGAGGGAGTCCTGGATTAGGGGGTGTCCGGGTAGCCGGACTATACCTTCAGCCGGACTCCTGGACTATGAAGACCCAAGATTGAAGACTTCGTCCCGTGTCCGGATGGGACTTTCCTTGGCGTGGAAGGCAAGCTTGGCGATGCGGATATTCAAGATCTCCTACCATTGTAACCGACTCTGTGTAACCCTAACCCTATCCGGTGTCTATATAAACCGGAGGGTTGTAGTCCGTAGGCAATCAACTCCATACACAACAATCATACCATAGGCTAGCTTCTAGGGTTTAGCCTCCTTGATCTCGTGGTAGATCTACTCTTGTACTACCCATATCATCAATATTAATCAAGCAGGACGTAGGGTTTTACCTCCATCAAGAGGGCCCAAACCTGGGTAAAACATCATGTTCCCTGCCTCCTGTTACCATCCGGCCTAGACGCACAGTTCGGGACCCACTACCCGAGATCCGCCGGTTTTGACACCGACAGTAGGGTACGAAACCACCTCAAAGTTATCCTTTCTGATCGATCTATTCAAGAGTCCGTAGTAAAATAACACGAAGCTATTCTTTCCGTTCGATCATCCTAGAGTTCATACTAGAATAACACCTTAAGACACAAATCAACTAAAACCCTAATGTCACCTAGATACTCCAATGTCACCTCAAGTATCCGTGGGTATGATTATACGATATGCATCACACAATCTCAGATTCATATATTCAACCAACACAAAGAACTTCAAAGAGTGCCCAAAAGTTTCTACCGGAGAGTCAAGAGGAAAACGTGTGCCAACCCCTATGCATAAGTTCACAAGGTCGCGAAACTCGTAAGTTGATCACCAAAACATACATGAAGTGGATCACGTGATATCCCATTGTCACCATAGATAAGCACATGCAAGACATACATCAAGTGTTCTCAAATCCTTAAAGACTCAACCCGATAAAATAACTTCAAAGGGAAAACTCAATTGATCACAAGAAAGTAGAGGGGGATAAACATCATAAGATCCAACTATAATAGCAAAGCTCGCGATACATCAAGATCGTTCCGAATCAAGAACACAAGAGAGAGATCAAACACATAGCTACTGGTACATACCCTCAGCCCTGAGGGTGAACTACTCCCTCCTCGTCATGGAGAGCGCCGGGATGATGAAGATGGCCACCGGAGAGGGATTCCCCCCCTCCGGCAGGGTGCAGGAACAGTGGCTATAGAGGCTTGCGGCGGCGGAACTCCCGGTCTCAGTTTCTTTCTGGAAGTTTGTGTATATATAAGAGGTGTTGGAGTTGGGAACAAGTCAGGGGGTCCCCGAGGCGGCCACGAGGTAGGGGCATGCCCAGGGGGTAGGGCACGCCCCCACCCTCGTGGGTGCCTCGGGACTCTTCTGGCCCATCTCTGGTACTCTGTGGGCTTCTTCTATTCCAAAAATTATCTCCGTGAATTTTCAGGTCAATTGGACTCCATTTGGTTTTCCTTTTCTGCAATACTCAAAAACTAGGAAAAAACAGAAACTGGCACTGGGCTCTAGGTTAATAGGTTAGTCCCAAAAATCATATAAAGTAGCATATAAATGCATATATAACATCCAAGGTTGATAATATAATAGCATGGAACAATAAAAAATTATAGATATGTTGGAGACGTATCAAGCATCCCCAAGCTTAATTCCTGCTCGTCCTCGAGTAGGTAAATGATAAAAATAATTTTTTTGATGTGGAATGCTACCTAACATATTTATCCATGTAATTCTCTTTATTGTGGCAAGAATATTCAGATCCGAAAGATTCAAGACAACAGTTTAATATTGACATAAAAATAATAATACTTCAAGCATACTGACAAAGTAATCATGTCTTCTCAAAATAACATGGCCAAAGAAAGCTATCCCTATGAAATCATATAGTCTAGCTATGCTCAATCTTCATCACACAAAATATTTAAATCATGCACAACCCCGATGACAAGCCAAGAAATTGTTTCATACTTTTGATGTTCTCAAACTTTTTCAATCTTCACACAATACATGAGCGTGAGTCATGGACATATCACTATAAGTGGAATAGAATGGTGGTTGTGGAGAAGACAAAAAGGAGAAGATAGTCTCACATCAACTAGGCGTATCAACAGGCTATGGAGATGCCCATCAATAATATCAATGTGAGTGAGTAGGGATTGCCATGCAACGGATGCACTAGAGCTATAAGTGTATGAAAGCTCAAAAAGAAACTAAGTGGGTGTGCATCCAACTCACGTGCTCACGAAGACCTAGGGCATTTTGAGGAAGCCCATCATTGGAATATACAAGCCAAGTTCTATAATGAAAGATTCCCACTAGTATATGAAAGTGACAACATAGGAGACTCTCTATCATGAAGATCATGGTGCTACTTTGAAGCACAAGTGTGGTAAAAGGATAGTAGAATTGCCCCTTCTCTTTTTTTCTCTTTTGTTTTGTTTTTGGGCCTTTCCTTTTTTATGGCCTCTTTTTTTCTCTCTTTTTTTTGTCCGGAGTCTCATCCCGACTTGTGGGGGAATCATAGTATCCATCATCCTTTCCTCACATGGGACAATGCTCTAATAATGATGACCATCAAACTTCTATTCACTTACAACTCAAGAATTACAACTAAAGAATTACAAAATATGACTTTATATGAATGCCTCCGGCGGTGTACCGGGATGTGCAATGACTCATGAGTGACATGTATGAAAGAATTATGAACGGTGGCTTTGCCTCAAATATGATGTCAACTACATGATCATGCAAAGCTATATGACAATGATGGAGCGTGTCATAATAAACGGAACTGTGGGAAGTTGCATGGCAATATATCTCGGAATGGCTACGGAAATGCCATAATAGGTAGGTATGGTGGCTATTTTGAGGAAGGTAAATGGTGGGTTTATGGTACCGGCGAAAGTTGCGTGGTACTAGAGAGTCTAGCAATGGTGGAAGGGTGAGAGTGCGTATAATCCATGGACTCAACATTAGTCATAAAGAACTCACATACTTATTGCAAAAATCTATTAGTTATCGAAATGAAGTACTACACACATGCTCCTAGGGGGATATATTGGTAGGAAAAGACCATCGCTCGTCCCCGACCGCCACCCATAAGGAAGACAATCAAAAAATAAATCATGCTCCGACTTCATCACATAACGGTTCACCATACGTGCATGCTACGAGAATCACAAACTTTAACACAAGTATCTCTCAAATTCACAACTACTCACTAGCATGACTCTAATATTACCATCCTCATATCTAAAAACAATCATAAGGAATCAAACTTCACATAGTATTCAATGCACTTTATATGAAAGTTTTTATTATATCCATCTTGCATGCCCAACATATTAGGACGAAATTCATAACCAAAGAAAATTACCATGATCTTTAGGACTCTCAAAATAATATTAGTGAAGCATGAGAGTTCATATATTTCTTCAAAATAAAACCACCGCCGTGCTCTAAAAGGATATAAGTGAAGCACTAGAGCAAACAACAAACTGCTCCAAAAGATATAAGTGAAGATCAATGAGTAGTCGAATAATTATGCAACTATGTGAAGACTCTCTAACATTTAAGAATTTAAGATGTTGGTATTTTATTAAAACATCAAGCAAAACAAAATAAAATAAAATTACGCTCCAAGCAAAACACATATCATGTGCTGAATAAAAATATGGCTCCAAGTAAAGTTACCGATGAACGAAGACAAAAGAGGGGATGCCATCCGGGGAATCCCCAAGTTTAGGCTCTTGGTTGTCCTTGAATATTACCTTGGGGTGCCTTGGTAATCCCCAATCATAGGCTCTTTCCACTCCTTATTCCATAGTCCATTGAATATTTACCTAAAACTTGAAAACTTCACAACACAGAACTTAACAGAAAACTCGTAAGCTCCGTTAGTATAAGAAAATAAATCACCACTTAGGTACTGTTGTTAACTCATTCTAAATTCATATTGGTGTAATATCTACTTCATTCCAACTTCTCTATGGTTCATACCCTCCGATACTACTCATAGATCCATCAAAATAAGCAAACAACACATAGAAAACAGAATGTGTCAAAAAACAGAATAGTCTGTAGTAATCTGTATCATTCGAATACTTCCGTCACTCCCAAAATTCTAAAATAAATTTGTGGACCTGAGGAATTTTTCTATTAATCATCTTCAAAAAGAATCAACCTAAATGCACTCTCCAGTAAAAAAAGGCAGCTAATCTCGTGAGTGCAAAAGTTTCTGTTTTTCAGCAAGATCAAATCAACTATCACCATAGATCATCCCAAAGGTCTTACTTGGAAATTTATTGAAACAAAAGCTATAAAACATGATTAATACAGTAGCATAATCATGTGAACATGCAAAAAAAGTAGGTATAAATATTCGGTTGTCTCCCAACAAGCGATTCTGTTTAATGCCTTCAAGCAAGGCATGATGATTTCAATGATGCTCACATAGAAGATAAGAATTGAAACATAATGGAAGCATCATGAAGCATATGCCAAGCACATTTAAGTCTAACCCACTTCCTTGCATAGGGATTTTGTCACCAAACAATTCATGGGAACAAGAATCAACTTGCATAGGAAGGTAAAGCAAGCAACACTTCAAGATTTTCAACATGTAGAGATGAAACTTGATATTATTGCAACTCCTACAAGCATATATTCCTCCCTCATAATAATTTTCAGTAGCATCATGAATGAATTCAACAATATAACCATCACACAAAGCATTCTTTTCATGATCCACAAGCATAGAAAATTTACTACTGTCCACATAAGCAAAAAATTTCTCATTCATAATAGTGGGAGCAAACTCAACAAAATAACTATCATATGAGGCATAATCCAATTGAAAGTTAAAATGATGATGACAAGTTTCATGGATATCATTATTCTTTATATCATACATGTCATCACAATAATCATCATAGACAGGAGGGTTGCTTTCATAATAATAAATTTCCTCATCAAAACATGGGGGACAGAAAATATCTTCATCAAACATAGCATCCCCAAGATTGTGGCTTTGCATATCATTAGCATCATGGATATTCAAAGAATTCATACTAACAACATTGCAATCATGCTCATCATCCAAAGATTTAGTGCCAAACATTTTAATACATTCTTCTTCTAACACTTTGGCACAATTATCGGAATCCTTAATTCCACGAAAGGCATTAAAAAATGAAGCATATGAGGCAACCTTAATTCCATTTTTTGTAGTTTTCTCTTATAGACTAAACTAGTGATAAAACAAGAAACAAAAATATTCGATTGCAATATCTAAATATATACCTTCAAGCGCTAACCTCCCCGGCAACGGCGCCAGAAAATAGCTTGATGTCTACTACACAACCTTCTTCTTGTAGACGTTGTTGCACTAGTAGAAAAAGGGCCATTTGTCCCGGTTCATAAGGCCCATCTGTCCCGGTTGGGGAACCGGGACTAAAGGGTCGTTACTAATGCCCTAGGCCTTTAGTGCCGGTTCTTATACTAACCAGGACAGATGGGCGTCCACGTGGCCGCTCCGGCGAGCCCAGGCACGAGGGCCTTTGGTCCCGGTTGGTACCACCAACCGGGACCAATAAGCTTCCACGTGTCAGCATTTCAGGGGCTGGTATTTTTTTGAAAGGAGGTGGTTTAGGGGTTTTGGGGGTTAATTTAGGTTGGTATAGGTAGCTAATAGAGAGATGTGTCCTCTCTTATCTCCGTACTACTGCTACTGCTATGCCTAAACATGACTTAGATTGAAGTGAGGCAACATGTGGTGCATGTCGAAAGTAATACTAATCCTAACTTGATCAAGTTTGGATTGTACTACTTTCGACATGCACCACATGCATGTTGCCTTCACTTCAATCCAATCCATGTTCATTTCACCCACAGATATATAATAACTCTTCATGCTTGCATCATGCATCATCATAATAACAAGTCCTACTAATCATCATCATACAACTTCTACTCATTATTAATAACAAGTCATACGATCATCATCCTGATAGTCATCGAACCAACCCTACTTAATTGTTCTAGGCACATGATCATCGGTATTAGGTAGGACCTAAATACCCTCTTTAAGGTAAAATAGCATGAAACAATATAGACTCTGACTCTCCATTATGGAGAATGGAGACCATCCTGTCTCCAATTCTTGCGCTTTGCTTCCTTTTGCTTCCAAGAACCTTCTTACGACTGTCCATACATTTTTTCCATTTTTTGATTAGCATGTCTCCACTTCTTTGAGAAATCCGGTATGGACAATTGAGATTCGTAGGATGGCCTGGATATATGTTCAAAAACAAAGGCTGCCATTCTGACACATCAAATGAGGCACACAATCCTCTGGGATTCTCTGTTGAAAAACATAGTAATAACTTCATAGTTAGCAATGATGTACTAGTTTTAGAAGTATGCAAAAGATGCACGGATGTCGTAATAGTAAAAAATCTTACCAGGGTATCTCCATGGTAGTTACCGTAGTTCAACACGTGCACTAGTGGCACGTATTGACCATAATGTTGAGGAGTTTGATTGTAGATATTGTAGTTCTCAATATCAGTACGAAATCCGACCAGATGATTTCTCTCCTGATAAGTTAATTTGGAGCCATCGGTGTAGTGGGTTTTGTCTACCATCTCCCGCACATTCTTTGAAGAATGAAAATAAGCTGTCAATGGAAATAAGCTGTCAACTATTTTGAAATAAAGAATATAAATTAGCTACTAACTAAGTTTGAGAAACTCACATAGCGGTAGAATTGGAGGCGTATCAACAAGGACCCAAATGTCCATATTTTCTTGCTCGATTTCAGGATCACCAAGATCCATGGTGACAAGCATACCCTCATCAAAACCATACATCTTGCAAAGTGCTTCCCATTTTTGCGAACAAAATAGGTTATGCTCTCAGAATTGTACAACTTTACTTCAAAATCCACATCATGATGAGTCCTTAGGTGAATTTTCTTTGTTTCGAAACTTTCATGGTCTTCAAAATCCATCCTCTCCAAGACATAGCGTCTTGCATGGCATGGGATAAGCTACTCGAATTGTAAAAGATGAAAATTACACGTTGAAATAGTTGTAGTCATGCTTAATTACGAAAAAACACTTGTCGTCGTTGCGTACCGTTTCAACATCGAAGGTCTCCTCGAGCTTAATGCTAAAGCGCCAATCATTATCCAGGTGAGGCCTGTCACACAGACCTCGATCGTCGTGGCACCAGTTGCACTCCCTCGGGAGACTTTCGTCGTCTGATGACGACATTTCCTACGTTCATAATTCAAAGATTAAACTTGTACAATTAAATATATGTACTACAAAAACTAAATTAGATCATTATTATTCATCATGGGTTGACTATCGGTCTGTCGAGTCTTTTCTTTAAAACTCTCAGCTCATGTGGTGTATATATTTGACTCTCGGTGATGGTCTCTCCTCACTTCGTCCCCGAGTGCATTACACCAAAATGTCCAGCACACGGGAACGAAGGAGAAGCGACCCCACGACAACAGTCGGGATTCTTCGTCCTCTCATATATATATGGTGGAACACTCCCTCACTGATTCCTCTCTGACATTTGCGACCGTCGGTGATGGTCGTTACTCCTTCTTCCCCTAGTGCATAACAAAGGTCTAGCACCAGGAGAAGAAGGAGAAACGACCCCCATGACAATAGTCGGGATTCTTCATCCTCTCATATATATATGGTGGAACTCTCCCTCACTGATTCCTCTCTGACATTTGCGACCGTTGGTGATGGTCATTACTCCTTCTTCCCCTAGTGCATAACAAAGGTCTAGCACCCGGAGAAGAAGGAGAAACGACCCCCACGACAACAGTCGGGCTTCTTCGTCCTCTCATATATGGTGGAGACTCAACAGACTTAAAGTCAACCCGAAATATCGTTTAATTATCTTTCTAAATAAGGATTTGGCTGGTCTCACCTTGAGGTCGGAGGGGGTCGGTGACGGGGACGATAGCGGGGATGATGGAGGGGGGCTCCTAGATTTCTGCAAAAACAAAAACCCTATAAGCTATCAACTAATCATATGCATACGCCTTGCATAGTGCTCTCCAATTTTAGCATTCAAAGTAGGAGTAGTTTTCCAATTTGAGCATTCAATAAGAAAAATCAAATCGCAAAATAAAGTAGTATTCAAATTAGGATGCATTCAATTATAAGCAAAACTACATCATCTCTTGCGTCCATACATCGTCGAATATTATCACTAATACACCTCGAATACTATCATACATATAACATCGCTAGTACAGCTAGAACCGTAGCGCCCGACGGGTACCGGCATGGGCGGTGGACACCCAAAGAGAAGGAACCATCACAGGATCGCTCCAGTGACATCCCTAAAGAACCTGCCAGGTATTGTCGAACGTGCCCTCCAATGCAACCATGTAGCGACGGACGTGCTCATCCTCCTCGCTGACACGGTGTAGTACCACCTCTACGGTGTCCGGAATCCTCGGCACTGTCACTGGCCCACGCGACCGCCACCAAACAAGCATCGGGTTAACAACGGGCTAGCTCCTCACCAACCTACGCCCCCCGGAAGGTAGCACATCCCAAAACCATACCGACGGAGCCCAGTCCCGGACATGGCCCCTCTGATCAAGCCGGCCTCCTCTGCCGAGTCGACGACGAGGATGCGGGAATAATTGCTTTAACAAAAAAAATAGACTAGTTCTATTTATTTACTTACTAAAAATAAACTACTTCTATATATAGTAAAATAAAGTAGTTCTATTAAATTAACTAGTTCAACTACTAATTAATTAAGCACTTACTATAAATAAAGTAGCTATTAAATCAACTAGTTCAACTACTAATTAAGCATTTACTATAAATAAACTACTTTAACTAGTTCAACTACTAATTAACCACCTCCGCGGTGTCCGGAAGAATAAAAAAAGAGGAGAAGAACAAAGGATTAATAGAGGAGAAGATCGGAAAAAGAACAAAAAAATAGGAGAAGAAGAAAGGAATAGAGGAGAAGAATAAAAAATAGAAAACTAGTTTTTCTTCTTCTCCTCTTTTTTCATCTTCTTCCTCTCCTCTTCTTCTCCTTCTTCTTCTCCTTCTTCCTCTCCTGCTTCTTTTTCTTCTTCTTCTTCCTTCTTTCCTTCTTCATCTTTTCTTCCTTTTACTTATTTTACTTTTTCCTCTACACTAACCTAAAATGCACTAAACTAAAATCAACATCTACTAACAATCTAAATAAAAATATTAATACATATATGAAAAAAGGGTGCTCACATTGGGGGCGGCAGGCGAGGGCGACGACGGTGGGGGCGGAGGGCGACGACGACGGCGACGGGGGGCGACTCGGGGGCGACGGAGGGCGGGGGGCAACTGATTGTGAAATTTTCACAAGTCCAGCTTATATACCCAGAGCATTGCTTCCGGTTCGTGGCAACAACTGGGACCAATGCCCCCCTTTAGTACCGGCTAGTGCCATGAACTGGGACCAAAGGTCAGTTTTCGGCAGCCCAAAGGGCGGGAAGCGGTGGCCTTTGGTTCCGGTTGGTGGCAGCAACCGGTACCAAAGGGGGACATTCATACCGGTTGGTGCCACAATCCAGTTCCAATGCCCCCCTTTAGTCCCGGTTGGTGGCACCAATCGGGACCAAAAGCCTCGTGCTGCTCGTGCCCAAATGTTTAGTCCCACCTCGCTAGCTAAGAGGGGCGCGCAGTGGTTTATAAGCCCCACTGCCGCACCCCTCTGGAGGTCCTCTCCATTGCAGGCTTTCGGGCCAAATTGTCACTGGTATGCCTGATGGGCCTACTAGGCCTTCTACGGGCCTGAATCCTGGCCCATGGATGGGTTTCTAGTCGTATTCAGCTGTGGAGGCCCAATAGGTGGCATATTTTTTTCCCAATTTTTTGTTTTCTTTTTTGCTTTATTTATTTTGTTTTGTTTCTACTTACAACAAAAAACTTATTTATTTTATTTTATTTTGTTTCTAATTACTTACTTATTATGTAATTTTGCTATTAAAGTTTCTAACAAAAAAGTTCTTTATGGAAATTCTTTTTGCTTTTAATGACTTTGAACAGAAAATACTTTGATAATTTTAGTTGCATCAATTTTATATGTGATTTTAGTTTCAATAATACTAGAGGTTGCTTATAATGTTTTGAACAGAAAATACTTTGATAATTTTAGTTTCATAAATTTTATTTATGTTATTATAGTTTATTTTATTTTATTTTATTTTGTTTCTACTTATATATTTTATTAAAGTTTATACGATTTTGTTTCTAATTACTTATTTAATTTAATTTATGATAATTCTTTTTTGCTATTAAAGTTTGTAACAAAAAAGTTCTTTATGAAAATTCTGTGAACTCCTGACTTTTTGTGTGTTCAAAATGCACCATTCAAAGCCACATCATCAATTTTCAACCCTTTCTGACTTCATTTGTTATTTTTCATGCATTTACTGATTATTTTGAGCTATAAGACCCTGAAATTGAAAAGTATTTACTGATTATTATTGAGCTATAAGCCACATCATCAATAAAAATTATTTTTGCTTTTAATGTTTTGAACAGAAAATACTTTGATAATTTTAGTTGCATAAATTCTATATAATTTTAGTTTCAATAATACTAGAGGTTTATAAAATGCAACTTCAAAGCATTTCAACAAAACATTCAAAGCATTTCAACAAAACGGACAATCTATTTCAAGATATCAGGGTTTCATACGGAAACTCGTCTGTTACAACATGCATTTCAAATGAACTAGGAAAAAGGTTGAAAGTTGGCATGGTATCATCATAATAGTTGTGGAGAGAAAGTCTTCACTTTTTCTTCGGTTGTGTCCTTTGCTTATTGCACTGTAACCATGGATAATCTTCATCGTATATCAGGATGCTTGGGCCAGCCTTGACTTTGAAGGGAGGAATTTCATGAAACTTTTCATAATCTTCGGACATGTCTGTCCTGCCCTCCACTCCCACGATGTCCCTTTTTCCTGAAAGAACTATGTGGCACTTTGGCTCATCATATGATGTATTCGCTTCCTTATCTTTTCTTTTTCTCGGTTCGGTAGACATGTCCTTCACATAGATAACCTGTGCCATATCATTGGCACTGATGAACGGTTCGTCAGTGTACCCAAGATTGTTCAGATCCAGTGTTGTCATTCCGTGTTGTGGGTCTACCTGTACCCCGCCTCCTGACAGATTGACCCATTTGCACTTAAACAAAGGGACCTTAAAATCATGTCCGTAGTCAAGTTCCCATATGTCCAGTATGTAACCATAATATGTGTCCTTTCCTCTCTCAGTTGCTGCATCAAAGCGGACACCGCTGTTTTGGTTGGTGCTCTTTTGATCTTGGGCGATCGTGTAAAATGTATTCCCATTTATCTCGTATCCTTTGTAAGTCAATACAACCGAAGATGGTCCCCTGGACAACGAGTACGGCTCATTACAAACAGTGGTGTCACCTCTGAGACGTGTTTCCAACCAACTGCTGAAAGTCCTGATGTGTTCACATGTAATCCAGTCATCACACTGCTCCAGGTGTTTGGAGCGCAGACTGTTCTTGTGTTCATCAACATACGGGGTCACCAAGGTAGAGTTCTGTAGAACTGTGTAGTGTGCTTGAGACCAAGAATGCCCGTCCTTGCATATTATTGAGTCCGCTCCTAGTGTGCTTTTTCCAGTCAGTCTTCCATCATACCGTGATTTAGGGAGACCTATCTTCTTAAGGCCAAGAATGAAGTCAACACAAAACCCAATGACATCCTCTGTTTGATGGCCCATGGAGATGCTTCCTTCTGGCATAGCATGGTTATAGACATATTTCTTTAGGACTCCCATGAACCCCTCAAAGGGGAACATATTGTGTAGAAATACGGGGCCGAGAATGACAATCTCGTCGACTAGATGAACTAGGATGTGCGTCATGATATTGAAGAAGGATGGTGGGAACACCAGCTCGAAACTGACAAGACATTGCGCCACATCACTCCTTAGCCTTGGTATGATTTCTGGATCGATCACCTTCTGAGAGATTGCATTGAGGAATGCACATAGCTTGACAATGGCTCGGGTAGAAGCCCCCTCAATGCAACCGGAAGTAGTTGCATCATAATCACGTGGCAGTCATGAGTGTCGGTGTCAAAACTGGCGGATCTCGGGTAGGGCATCCCGAACTGTGCGTCTAAGGCGGATGGTAACAGGAGGCAGGGGACACGATGTTTTACCCAGGTTCGGGCCCTCTTGATGGAGGTAAAACCCTACATCCTTCTTGATTTATTCTTGATGATATGTGTATTACAAGAGTTGACCTACCACGAGATCGAAGAGGCTAAACCCTAGAAGCTAGCCTATGGTATGATTGTATGTTGTCCTATGGACTAAAACCCTCAGGTTTATATAGACACCGGAAAGGGCTAGGGTTACACAAGGTGGGTTACAAAGGAGGAGATGTACATATCCATATTGCCTAGCTTGGCTTCCACGCCAAGTAGAGTCCCATTCGGACACGAGACGAAGTCTTCAATCTTGTATCTTCATAGTCCAATAGTCCGGCCAAAGGATATACTCCGGCTGTCCGGAGACCCCCTAATCCAGGACTCCCTCAATGAGACTTTAGGTTCTAGAACTTTTTCTTTGGAATATTTATTATTCCCTTTATATTCGTGAGAATCCAGTCGGGACCTTCATACTGAGTACGCATTCAAAAGATATTTCCGTCTCTTCTTTGGTAAGAGCGTAGCTGGCAGGACCTTCATACTACTTTGGAGGCATGCCGTCTTTTTCGTGCAAACATTGCAGGTCCTCCCGTGCCTCAGGTGTATCTTTTGTCTTCCCATACATGCCCAAGAAGCCTAACAGGTTCACGCAAAGGTTCTTCGTCACGTGCATCACGTCGATTGAAGAGCGTACCTCTAGCTCTTTCCAGTAGGGTAGGTCCCAAAATATAGATTTCTTCTTCCTCATGGGTGCGCGTCCCTCAGCGTCATTCGGAATAGCTAGTCCGCCGGGACCCTTTCCAAATATTACGTGTAAATAAGAGACCATATCAAGTACGTGATCACCGGTACACATGGCGGGCTTCTTCCAGTGATCCGCCTCGCCTTTGAAATGCTTGCCTTTGTTTCGACATTGATGGTTGGTCGGGAGAAATCGACGATGGCCCAGGCACACATTCTTCTTTCATCTGTCCAGGTATATACTTTTGGTGTCAGCTAAACAGTGCATGCATGTGTGGTATCCCTTGTTTGTCAGTCCTGAAAGGTTACTGAGAGCGGGCCAATCGTTGATGGTTACAAACAGCAACGCATGCATGTTAAATTCCTGTTGTTTGTGCTCATCCCACGCACGTACACCGTTTCCATTCCACAGCTGTAAAAGTTCTTCAACTAATGGCCTTAGGTACACATCAATGTCGTTGCCGGGTTGCTTAGGGCCTTGGATGAGAATTGGGATCATAATGAACTTCCGCTTCATGCACATCCAAGGAGGAAGGTTATACATACATAGAGTCACGGGCCAGGTGCTGTGATTGCTGCTCTGCTCCCCGAAAGGATTAATGCCATCCACACTTAAAGCAAACCATACGTTCTTTGGGTCACTTGCAAACTGAGCCTAGTACATTCTCTCGATTTTTCTCCACTACGACCCGTCAGCGGGTGCTCTCAACTTCCCGTCTTTCTTACGGCCCTCACTGTTCCATCACATCAACTTGGCATGCTCTTTGTTTCTGAATAGTCGTTTCAACCGTGGTATTATAGGAGCATACCACATCACCTTCGCAGGAACCCTCTTCCTGCGGGGCTCGCCCTCAACATCACCAGGGTCATCTCGTCTGATCTTATACCTCAATGCACCGCATACCGGGCATGCGTTCAAATCCTTGTACGCACCACGGTAGAGGATGCAATCATTAGGGCATGCATGTATCTTCTCCACCTCCAATCCTACAGGGCATACGACCTTCTTTGCTGCGTATGTACTGTCGGGCAATTCGTTATCCTCTGGAAGCTTCTTCTTCAATATTTTTAGTAGCTTCTCAAATCCTTTGTCAGGCACAGCATTCTCTGCCTTCCACTGCAGCAATTCCAGTACGTACCGAGCTTTGTGTTGCGATCTTCGCAATTGGGGTACAACCCTTTTTTGTGATCCTCTAACATGCAATCAAACTTCAACTTCTCCTTTTCACTTTCGCACTTTTCCCTTGCATCAACAATGACCCGACGGAGATCATCATCGGGCACATCATCTGGTTCCTCTTGATCTTCAGCTTCCCCCGTTGCAGCATCACTGTATTCAGGAGGCACATAGTTGTCATCGTCCTCTTCTTCTTCGCTGTCTTCCATCATAACCCCTATTTCTTCATGCTTCTTCCAAACATTATAGTGTGGCATGAAACCCTTATAAAGCAGGTGGGTGTGAAGGATTTTCTTATCAGAGTAAGACCTCGTATTCCCACAATCAGGGCATGGACAACACATAAAACCATTCTGCTTGTTTGCCTCAGCCACTTCAAGAAATTTATGCACGCCCTTGATGTACTCGGAGGTGTGTCTGTCATTGTACATCCATTGCCGGTTCATCTGTGTGCATTATATATAATTATGTGTGTCAAAAGTAAGAAAACTAGACAAGTATCTATCTAAAGTAAGATTTTTTTTCTTTCAGAAAGAAGCTAAGAACAAGAGGCTCACCACGGTGGTGCCGGCGACGAGATCGGCGCGGGCGATCGACGGCGGTGAAGACGAGGATGGGGCGTGACGGACCGCTAAACCTAGACAAATCTCGGAAAAAATGGAACTCGGAGGTCGAGCTTCGAGAGGAGAAAGCTTAACTAGAGTGGCTCGGACATTTCATCGAACACCTCACATGCATAAGAGGTGAGCTAGAGCACCCAAATGCCCTTCCTCACTGGCCAGCCAAAAATAGAGCACTATGGAGTGCTCTGCTCGCCGGCGATGGGGTATATATAGGAAAATCATTTGTCCCGGTTCGTGGCTGGAAACGGGACTAAAGCCCAGCTTTCTATCCCGGTTCGAGCCAAGAACCGGGACCAATGTTTGTGGGCCAGGAGCGAGGCCCATTGGTCCCGGTTCGTTCCTAGAACCGGAACAAATGGGTCCATATGAACCAGGACCAATGCCCACGAGGCCCCGTCCGGCCCCCTGGGCTAAAGAACTGGGACGAATGCATCCATTGGTCCCGGTTCGTGGCAGAACCGGGACTAATGGGCTGGCTAGGCCCGAACGAAAGCCCCCTTTTCTACTACTGTTGGGCCTCCAAGTGCAGAGGTTTGTAGGACAGTAGCAAATTTCCCTCAAGTGGATGACCTAAGGTTTATCAATCTGTGGGAGGCGTAGGATGAAGATGGTATCTCTCAAGCAACCCTGCAACCAAATGACAAAGAGTCTCTTGTGTCCCCAACACACCCAATACAATGGTAAATTGTATAGGTGCACTAGTTCGGCGAAGAGATGGTGATACAAGTGCAATATGGATGGTAGATATAGGTTTTTGTAGTCTGAAAATATAAAAACAGCAAGGTAGCAAGTGGTAAAAGTGAGCGAAAACACTATTGCAATGCGTTGAAACAAGGCCTAGGGTTCATACTTTCACTAGTGCAAGTTCTCTCAACAATAATAACATAATTGGATCATATAACTATCCCTCAACATGCAACAAAGAGTCACTCCAAAGTCACTAATAGCAGAGAACAAACGAAGAGATTATGGTAGGGTGCGAAACCACCTCAAAGTTATCCTTTCTGATCGATCTATTCAAGAGTCCGTAGTAAAATAACACGAAGCTATTCTTTCTATTCGATCTATCCTAGAGTTCATACTAGAATAACACCTTAAGACACAAATCAACCAAAACCCTAATGTCACCTAGATACTCCAATGTCACCTCAAGTATCTGTGGGTATGATTATACGATATGCATCACACAATCTCAGATTCATCTATTCAACCAACACAAAGAACTTCAAAGAGTGCCCCAAAGTTTCTACCGGAGAGTCAAGATGAAAACATGTGCCAACCCCTATGCATAAGTTCACAAGGTCACGGAACTCGCAAGTTGATCACCAAAACATACATCAAGTGGATCATGTGATATCCCATTGTCAGCACAGATAAGCACATGCAAGACATACATCAAGTGTTCTCAAATCCTTAAAGACTCAATGCGATAAAAAAACTTCAAAGGGAAAACTCAATTCATCACAAGAAAGTAGAGGGGGAGAAACATCATAAGATCCAACTATAATAGAAAAGCTCGCGATACATCAAGATCGTTCTGAATCAAGAACACAAGAGAGAGAGATCAAACACATAGCTACTGGTACATACCCTCAGCTCCGAGGGTGAACTACTCCCTCCTCGTCATGGAGAGTGTCGGGATGATGAAGATGGCCACGGGAGAGGGATTCCCGCCCCCTCCGGCAGGGTGCCGGAACGGGTCTAGATTGGTTTTTGGTGGCTACAGGCTTGCGGCGGCGGAACTCCTGATCTCGGTTTCTTTCTGGAAGTTTGGGTATATATAAGAGGTGTTGGAGTCGGGAACAAGTCAGGGGGTCCCCGAGGCGGCCACGAGGTAGGGGGCACGCCCAGGGGGTAGGGCGCGCCCCCACCCTCGTGGGTGCCTCGGGACTCTTGTGGCCAATCTCCGGTAATCCGTGGGCTTCTTGTGGTCCAAAAATTATCTCCATGAATTTTTAGGTCAATTGGACTCCATTTGGTTTTCCTTTTCTGCAATACTGAAAAACAAGGAAAAAACAAAAACTGGCACTGGGCTCTAGGTTAATACGTTAGTCCCAAAAATCATATAAAATAGCATATAAATGAAGGAAATATGCCCTAGAGGCAATAATAAAGTTATTATTTATTTCCTTATTTCATGATAAATATTTATTATTTATGCTAGAATTGTATTAACCGAAAACATAATACATGTGTGAATACATAGACAAAGAGAGTGTCACTAGTATGCCTCTACTTGACTAGCTCGTTGAATCAAAGAAGGTTAAGTTTCCTAGCCATAGACATGAGTTGTCATTTGATTAACGGGGTCACATCATTAGAGAATGATGTGATTGACTTGACCCATTCCGTTAGCATAGCACTTGATCGTTTAGTTTGTTGCTATTGCTTTCTTCATGACTTATACATGTTCCTATGACTATGAGATTATGCAACTCCCATTTACCGGAGGAACACTTTGTGTGCTACCAAATGTCACAACGTAACTGGGTGATTATAAAGGTGCTCTACAGGTATCTCCAAAGGTACTTGTTGGGTTGGCATATTTCGAGATTATGATTTGTCACTCCGATTGTCGGAGAGGTATCTCTAGGACCTCTCGGTAATGCACATCACTTAAGCCTTGCAAGCATTGCAACTAATGAGTTAGTTGTGTGATGATGTATTGCGGAACTAGTAAAGAGACTTACCGGTAACGAGATTGAACTAGGTATTGAGATACCGACGATCGAATCAGAGTGGTACGGTAATCCTGTTCTGGAAATCATGCTACTAGATCATGATGAACCTACGAACTATGAAGAAGCGATGGTGAGCCCAGATTTCGCAAAATGGCTTGAGGCCATGAAATCTGAGATGGGATCCATGTATGAGAACAAAGTATGGACTTTGGTTGACTTGCCTGTTGATCAACAAGCAATTGAGAATAAATGGATCTTCAAGAAGAAGACTGACACTGACGGTAATGTTACTGTCTATAAAGCTCGACTTGTTGCAAAAGGTTTTCGACAAGTTCAAGGGATTGACTATGATGAGACCTTCTCACCCGTAGCAATGCTTAAGTCTATCTGAATCATGTTAGCAATTGCCGCATTTTATGATTATGAAATTTGGCAAATGGATGTAAAAACTTTATTCCTGAATGGATTTCTGGAAGAAGAGTCGTATATGATGCAACCAGAAGGTTTTGTCGATCCAAAGGGAGCTAACAAAGTGTGCATGCTCTAGCAATCCATTTATGGACTGGTGCAAGCCTCTCGGAGTTGGAATATACGCTTTGATAAGTTGATCAAAGCATATAGTATTATATAGACTTGCGGTGAAGCCTGTATTTACAAGAAAAGTGAGTGGGAGCACTACAACATTTCTGATAAGTAGATGTGAATGACATATTGTTGATCGGAGATAATGTAGAATTATTCTGCAAAGCATAAAGGAATGCTTGAAAGGAGTTTTTTTTCAAAGAAAGACCTCAGTGAAGCTACTTACATATTGAGCATCAAGATCTATAGATATAGATCAAGACGCTTGATAAGTTTTTCAATGAGTACATTCCTTGACAAGATTTTGAAGTAGTTCAAAATGGAACAGTCAAAGAAGGAGTTCTTGCCTGTGTTACAAGGTGTGAAGTTGAGTAAGACTCAAAACCCGACCACGGCAGAAGATAGAGAGAGAATGAAAGTCATTCCCTATGCCTCAGCCATAGGTTCTATAAAGTATGCCATGCTGTGTACCAGACCTATTGTATACCCTGCCCTGAGTTTGGCAAGGGAGTACAATAGTGATCTAGGAGTAGATCACTGGACATTGGTCAAAATTATCCTTAGTGGAATAAGGATATGTTTCTCGATTATGGAGGTGACAAAAGGTTCGTCGTAAAGGGTTACCTCGATGCAAGTTTTGACACTGATCCAGATGACTCAAAGCCTCAATCTAGATACATTTTGAAAGTGGGAGTAATTAGCTAGAGTAGCTCCGTGCAGAGCATTGTTGACATAGAAATTTGCAAAATACATACGGATCTGAATGTGGCAGACCCGTTGACTAAACTTCCCTCACAAGCAAAACATGATCACACCTTAGTACTCTTTGGGTATTAATCACATAGCGATGTGAACTAGATTATTGACTCTAGTAAACCCTTTGGGTGTTGGTCACATGACGATGTGAACTATGGGTGTTAATCACATGGTGATGTGAACTATTGATGTTAAATCACATGGCGATGTGAACTAGATTATTGACTCTAGTGCAAGTGGGAGACTGAAGGAATTATACCCTAGAGGCAATAATAAAGTTATTATTTATTTCCTTATTTCATGATAAATGTTTATTATTTATGCTAGAATTGTATTAACCGGAAACGTAATACATGTGTAAATACATACACAAACAGAGTGTCACTAGTATGCCTCTACTTGACTAGCTCGTTGAATCAAAGATGGTTAAGTTTCCTAGCCATAGACATGAGTTGTCATTTTGTTAACGGGCTCACATCATTAGAGAATGATGTGATTGACTTGAGCCATTCCGTTAGCATAGCACTTGATTGTTTAGTTTGTTGCTATTGCTTTCTTCATGACTTATACATGTTCCTATGACTATGAGATTATGCAACTCCCGTTTACCGGAGGAACACTTTGTGTGCTACCAAACATCACAACGTAACTGGGTGATTATAAAGGTGCTCTACAGGTGTCTCCAAAGGTACTTGTTGGTTTGGCGTATTTCGAAATTATGATTTGTCACTCCGATTGTCGGAGAGGTATCTCTGGGCCCTCTCAGTAATGCACATCACTTAAGCCTTGCAAGCATTGCAACTAATGAGTTAGTTGTGGGATGATGTATTACGGAACGAGTAAAGAGACTTGCCGGTAACGATATTGAACTAGGTATTGAGATACCGACGATCGAATCAGAGTGGTATGGTAATCCTATTTTGGAAGTCATGCTACTAGATCATGATGAACCTACGAACTATGAAGAAGCGATGGTGAACCCAGATTCTGCAAAATGGCTTGAGGCCATGAAATCTGAGATGGGATCCATGTATGAGAACAAAGTATGGACTTTGGTTGACTTGCCCGTTGATCAGCAAGCAATTGAGAATAAATGGATCTTCAAGAAGAAGACTGACGCTGACGGTAATGTTACTGTCTATAAAGCTCGACTTGTTGCAAAAGGTTTTCGACAAGTTCGAGGGATTGACTACGATGAGAATTTCTCACCCGTAGCAATGCTTAAGTCTGTCCGAATCATGTTAGCAATTGCTGCATTTTATGATTATGAAATTTGGCAAATGGATGTAAAAACTGCATTCCTGAATGGATTTCTGGAAGAAGAGTTGTATATGATGCAACCAGAAGGTTTTGTCGATCCAAAGGGAGCTAACAAAGTGTGCAAGCTCTAGCAATCCATTTATGGACTGGTGCAAGCCTCTCGGAGATGGAATATACCCTTTGATAAGTTGATCAAAGCATATAGTTTTATACAGACTTGCGGTGAAGCCTGTATTTACAAGAAAAGTGAGTGGGAGCACTACAGCATTTCTGATAAGTATATGTGAATGACATATTGTTGATCGGAGATAATGTAGAATTATTCTGCAAAGCATAAAGTAATGTTTGAAAGAGTTTTTTTTTCAAAGAAATACCTCGGTGAAGCTACTTACATCTTGAGCATCAAGATCTATAGAGATAGATCAAGACGCTTGATAAGTTTTTCAATGAGTACATTCCTTGACAAGATTTTGAAGTAGTTCAAAATGGAATAGTCAAAGAAGGAGTTCTTGCCTGTGTTACAAGGTGTGAAGTTGAGTAAGACTCAAAACCCTACCACGGTAGAAGATAGAGAGAGAATGAAAGTCATTCCCTATGCCTCAGGCATAGGTTCTATAAAGTATGCCATGATGTGTACCAGACCTATTGTATACCCTGTCCTGAGTTTGGCAAGGGAGTACAATAGTGATCTAGGAGTAGATCACTAGACATTGGTCAAAATTATCCTTAGTGGAATAAGGATATGTTTCTCGATTATGGAGGTGACAAAAGGTTCGTCGTAAAGGGTTACGTCGATGCAAGTTTTGACACTGATCCAGATGAGTCAAAGTCTCAATCTGGATACATATTGAAAGTGGGAGTAATTAGCTAGAGTAGCTCCGTGTAGAGCATTGTTGACATACAAATTTGGAAAATACATACGGATCTGAATGTGGCAGACCCGTTGACTAAACTTCCCTCACAAGAAAAACATGATCACATCTTAGTACTCTTTGGGTATTAATCACATAGCGATGTGAACTAGATTATTGACTCTAGTAAACCCTTTGGGTGTTGGTCACATGACGATGTGAACTATGGGTGTTAATCACATGGTGATGTGAACTATTGATGTTAAATCACATGGCGATGTGAACTAGATTATTGACTCTAGTGCAAGTGGGAGACTGGAGGAAATATGCCCTAGAGGCAATAATAAAGTTATTAGTTATTTCCTTATTTCATGATAAATATTTATTATTTATTCTAGAATTGTATTAACCGGAAACATAATACAGGTGTGAATACGTAGACAAACAGTGTGTCACTAGTATGCCTCTACTTGACTAGCTCGTTGAATCAAAGATGGTTAAGTTTCCTAGCCATAGACATGAGTTGTCATTTGATTAACGGGGTCACATCATTAGAGAATGATGTGATTGACTTGAACCATTCCGTTAGCATAGCACTGGATCGTTTAGTTTGTTGCTATTGCTTTATTCATGACATATACATGTTCCTATGACTATGAGATTATGCAACTCCCGTTTACCGGAGGAACACTTTATGTGCTACCAAACGTCACAACGTAACTGGGTGATTATAAAGGTGCTCTACAGGTGTCTCCAAAGGTACTTGTTGGGTTGGCGTATTTCGAGATTATGATTTGTCACTCCAATTTTCGGAGAGGTATCTCTGGGCCCTCTCGGTAATGCACATCACTTAAGCCTTGCAAGCATTGCAACTAATGAGTTAGTTGTGGGATGATGTATTACGGAACGAGTAAAGATACTTGCCGGTAACAAGATTGAACTAGGTATTGAGATCACTTAGATGATTAGTGGGATGTCTATCTAAGTGGGATTTCTTAAGTAATATGATTAATTGAACTTAAATTTATCATGAACTTAGTCTTATAGTATTTTGCATATCTATGTTGTAGATCAATTGCTCGCGTATAGCTTCCCCATTTTATTTATGATATGTTCCTAGAGAAAACTATGTTGAAAGATGTTAGTAGCAATGATGCGGACTAGATCCGTGATCTGAGGATTATCCTCATTGACGCATAGAAGACTTATGTCCTTGATGTAACACTAGGTGACGGACCTATTGCAGGAGCAGATGCAGACGTTATGAACATTTGGCAAGCTCGGTATGATGACTACTTGATAGTTTAGTGCGCCATGATTTACGTCTTAGAACCGAGACTTCAAAACGTTTTGAATGCCACGGAGCATATAAGATGTTCCAAGAGCTGAAATTGGTGTTTCAGACTCATGCTCGAGTTGAGAGGTATGAGACCTCTAACAAGTACTTTGCCTACAAGATGGAGGAGAATAGCTCAACCAGTGAGCATGTGCTCAGATTGTCTAAGTACTACAATCGCTTGAATCAAGTGGGAGTTAATCTTCTAGATAAAATAGTGATTGACAGAGTTCTGTAGTCACTATCACCAAGTTACTAGAACTTCGTGATGAACTATAATATGCAAGGGACGACGAAAATTATTCCCGAGCTCTTCGTGATACTAAAATCTACGAAGGTAGAAATCGAGAAAAGCATCAAATGTTGATGGTTGACAAGACCAGTAGTTTCAAGTAAAAGGGTAAGGGAAAGAAAAGGAAACTTCAAGAAGAATGACAAGCAAGTTGCGACTCCCATGAAGAAGCCCAAAGCTATACCCAAGCCTGAAACTGATTGCTTCTACTACAAAGGAAATGGTCACTGGAAGCGGAACTGCCACAAACACTTGGCGGATAAGAAGGATGGCAAAGTGAACCAAAGTATATATGATATACATGTTATTGATGTGTACTTTACTAGTGTTCATAGTAGCCCCTGGGTATTTGATACTGGTTTAGTTGCTATGATTAGTAACTCGAAACAGGAGTTACAAAATGAACAAAGAATAGTTGAGGGAAAGGTGACGATGTGTGCTGGAAGTGATTCCAAGGTTGATAAGATCACCATCGCACACTCCCTTTACCTTCGGGATTAGTGTTGAACCTAAAATAAATGTTACTTGGTGTTTGCATTGAGCATAATATGGTTGTATCATGTTTATTGCAAATTCATTTAAGTCAAAGAATAATTGTTGTTCTGTTTACATGAATAATACCTTCTGAGGTCATACACCCAAGGTGAATGGTTTACTGAATCTCGATCGTAGTGATACACATAATATTGATGCCAAAAGATGCAAACTTGATAATCATAGTGCAACATACTTGTGGCACTCCGTTTATGTCATATTGGTGTGAAGCACATGAAGAAACTCCATGCTGATGGGCTTTTGGAATCACTTGATGCTTGCGAACCATGCCTCCTGGGCAATATGACTTAAGACTCCATTCTCCGGAACAATGGAGCAAGCAACTAACTTATTGGAAAAAATACATACTGATGTATGCAGTCCGATGAGTGTTGAGGCTCCCGGCGGGTATCGTTATTTTCTGACCTTCACAGATGATTTGAGCAGATATGGGTACATCTACTTAATGAAACATAAGTCTGAAACATTTGAAAAGTTCAAAGAATTTCAGAGTGAAGTGAAAATCATCATAACAAGAAAATAAAGTTTCTATGATCTGATCGCGGAGGCAAATATTTGAGTTACGAGTTTGGCCTTCAATTAAAACAAAGTGGAATAGTTTCACAAACTCATGCCACCTGGAACACCATAGCATAATGGTGAACATCGTAACCGTACTTTATTACATATGGTGCGATTTATGATGTCTCTTATCGATTTACCACTATTGTTTTGGGGTTATGCATTAGAGATAGTGATACATCCATTTTGCATCATGCTTTTATATCGATATTTATTGCATCATGGGCTGCTATTACACATTATGTCGCAATACTTATGCCTATTCTCTCTTATTTTACAAGGTTTACATGAAGAGGGGGAATGCCGGCAGCTGGAATTCTGGGCTGGAAAAGGAGCAAACATTAGAGACTTATTATGCACAACTCCAAAAGTCCTGAAACTTCACGGGAGCATGTTTCATAATATATAAAAAATATTGGGCGAAAGAAGTACCAGAGGGGGCCACCCACCGTCCACGAGGGCGGAGGCGCGCCCTACCCCCCTGGGCGCGCCCCTTGCCTCGTGGCCCCCTTTGTGGTCCTCTAATTCCCATCTTTGGCTATATGGAGTTTTTCATTGAGGAAAAAATCATAAGCAAGCTTTCGGGATGAAACTCCGCCGCCACGAGGCGGAACCTTGGCAGAACCAATCTAGGGCTCCGACAGAGCTATTCTGCCGGGGAAACTTCCCTCCGGGAGGGGGAAATCCTCACCATCGTCATCTCACCGGGAGGGGTTCAATCTCCATCAACATCTTCACAAGCACCATCTCATATCAAACCCTACTTCATCTGTTGTCTCCAATCTTTGTCCCAAAGCCTCAGATTGGTACCTGTGGGTTGCTAGTAGTGTTGATTACTCCTTGTAGTTGATGCTAGTTGGTTTACTTGGTGGAAGATCATATGTTCAGATCCATTATGCATATTAATACCCCTCTGATTTTGAACATGAATATGATTTGTGAGTAGTTACGTTTGTTCCTGAGGACATGGGAGAAGTCTTGCTATAAATAGTCATGTGAATTTGGTATTCGTTCAATATTTTGATGAGATGTATGTTGTCTTTCCTCTAGTGGTGTCATGTGAACGTCGACTACATGACACTTCACCATTGTTTGGGCCTAGAGGGAGGCATTGGGAAATAATAAGTAGATTATGGGTTGCTAGAGTGACGAAGCTTAAACCCTAGTTTATGTGTTGCTTCGTAAGGGGCTGATTTGGATCCATATGTTTCATGCTATGGTTAGGTTTACCTTAATACTTCTGTTGTAGTTGCGGATGCTTGCAATAGAGGTTAATCATAAGTGGGATGCTTGTCCAAGGAAGGGCAGTACCCAAGCACTGGTCCACCCACATATCAAATTTTCAAAGTACCGAACGCGAATCATATGAACGTGATGAAAACTAGCTTGATGATAATTCCCATGTGTCCTCGGGAGCGCTTTCCTTTATCTAAGAGTTTGTCCAGGCTTATCCTTTTCAACAAAAAGGATAGGTCCATCTTGCTACACCTTATTTACTTTTATTACTTGTTACCCGATACAAATTATCTTATCACAAAACTATCTGTTACCGATAATTTCAGTGCTTGCAGAGAATACCTTGCTGAAAACCGCTTATCATTTCCTTCTGCTCCTCGTTGGGTTCGACACTCTTACTTATCGAAAAGGCTATGATATATCCCCTACACTTGTGGTTCATCAAGACTCTTTTCTGGCGCCATTGCCGGAGAGTGAAGCGCCTTTGTTAGGTGGAATTTGGTAAGGAAAAATTTATATAGTGTGCTGAAATTTACTGTCACTTGTTACTATGGAACATAATCCTTTGAGGGGCTTGTTCGGGGTATCTTCACCCCGACCAATAGAGCAAAGAGTTGCTCCTCAACCTACTGAACCTGCTGAAAATGTTTACTTTGAAATTCCTTCGGGTATGATAGAGAAACTGCTAGCTAATCCTTTTACAGGAGATGGAACACTACATCCCGATTTGCACCTAATCTATGTGGATGATGTTTGTGGATTATTTAAGCTTGTAGGTATGCTCAAGGATGTTATCAAGAAGAAGTTCTTCCCTTTATCTTTGAAGGGAAAGGCATTGACATGGTTTAGGCTATGTGATGATATGGGATCATGGAACTACAACCGATTGAAATTGGAATTTCATCAGAAGTTTTATCATATGCATCTTGTTCATCGTGATCATAATTATATATATATATATATAATTTTTGGCCTCGCGAAGGAGAGAGCATCACTCAAGCTTGGGGGAGGCTTAAGTCAATGTTATATTCATGCCCCAATCATGAGCTCTCAAGAGAAATTATTCAAAAAATTACGCTCGGCTTTCTCTCGATAATCGCTCCATGCTCGATACTTCTTGTACTGGCTCTTTTATGATGAATACTATTGAATTCAAATGGAATTTATTGGAAAGAATTAAACGCAACTATGAATATTGGGATCTCGACGAAGGTAAGGAGTCAGGTATAACACCTAAGTTTGATTGTGTTAAATCTTTTATGGATGCCGACGCTTTCCGTGAATTTAGCACTAAATATGGACTTGACTCTGAGATAGTAGCTTCTTTCTATGAATCCTTTGCTACTCATGTTGATCTCCCTAAGGAGAAGTGGTTTAAATATAATCCTCCCATTTAAGTAAAAGTAGTTGCACCTATTAAAGTTGAAGAAAAGACTATCACTTACAATGATCCTGTTGTTCCTACTGCTTATATTGAGAAACCACCTTTCCCTGTTGGAATAAAGGATCATGCTAAAGCTTCAACTGTGGTTCAGAAGAGTAATACTAGAACACCTACATTATCTGGGAAAATTAAAGTTGAACCTAGTTTTGCTATGGTTAAAGATCTCTTCGGCCGATAATATTGATGGGCATGTTATTTACTTCTGTGATGAATCTGCTAGAATTGCTAGACCCGATAATAAAAATAAACATAGACCTGTTGTAGGCATGCCTGTTATTTCTGTTAAAATAGGAGATCATTGCTATCATGGATTATGTGATATGGGTGCTAGTGCAAGTGCAATACCTCATTCCTTATATAAAGAAATTATGCAGGATATTGCACCTGCTAAGTTAGAAGAAATTTATGTTACAATTAAGCTTGCCAATAGAGATACTATTTCACCGATTGGGATTGTTAGAGATGTTGAAGTCTTGTGTGGGAAAGTTAAATATCCTGCTGATTTTCTTGTTCTTGGTTCCCCACAAGATAACTTTTGTCCCATTATATTTGGCAGACCCTTCCTGAATACTGTTAATGCTAAGATAGACTTCAATAAGGATATTGTTTCTGTTGGTTTAGGGGATATGTCTCATGAGTTTAATTTTGCTAAATTTCTTAGACAACCCCATGATAAATAATTGCCTAGTAAAGATGAAATTATTGGCCTTGCTTCTATTGCCGTGCCTCCTAGTGTTCCTTTAGAACAATATTTGCTAGACCATGAAAATGATATGTTTATGAATGAAAGAAGGGAAATAGATGAAGTATTCTTTAAACAGGGACCTGTTTTGAAACACAACTTGCATGTTGAAATGCTTGGGGATCCTCCTCCACCCAAGGGTGATCCCGTGTTTGAGCTTAAACCTTTACCTGATACTCTTAAATATGCTTATCTTGATGAGAAAGAGATATATCCTGTTATTATTAGTGCTAACCTTTCAGAGCATGAAGAGAAGAAATTATTGAAAACTCTGAAGAAGCACTATGCTGCTATTGGATATACTCTTGATGATCTTAAGGGCATTAGTCCCACTCTATGCCAGCACAAAATAAAATTGGAGAAAAACATGAAACCGGTTGTTGATCACCAACAACGGTTAAATCCTAAGATGAAAGAAGTGGTAAGAAAACAAATACTAAAGCTTCTGGTGGCAGGTATAATTTATCCCGTTGCTGATAGTCAGTGGGTAAGTCATGTCCATTGTGTCCCTAAGAAGGGAGGTATTACTATTGTTCCTAATGATAAAGATGAATTTATTCCACAAAGAATTGTTATAGGTTATAGAATGGTAATTGATTTCCGCAAATTAAATAAAGCTACTAAAAAGGATCATTACCCTTTACCTTTTATTGATCAAGTGCTAGAAAGATTATCCAAACATACACATTTTTTCTTTCTATATGGTTATTGTGGTTTCTCTCAAATAACTGTGTCAAAAGAGGATCAAGAAAAGACAACTTTTACTTGCCCATTACGTACCTTTGCTTATAGACATAGGCCTTTTGGTTTATGCAATGCACCTGCTACTTTTCAAAGATGTATGACTGCTATATTGTCTGACTTTTGTGAAAAGATTATTGAGGTTTTCATGGATGATTTCTCCATTTACGGAACTTCTATTGATGATTGCTTAAGCAACCTTGATCGAGTTTTGCAGAGATGCAAAGAAACTAATCTTGTCTTGAATTGGGAGAAGTGCCACTTTATGGTTAATGAAGGTATTGTCTTGGGGCATAAACTTTCTGAAATAGGTATTGAAGTTGATAAAGCTAAGGTTGATGCTATTGAAAAGATGCCGTGTCCTAAGGACATTAAAGGTATAAGAAGTTTCCTTGGTCACGCCTGTTTTTATAGGAGGTTCATTAAGGACTTCTCTAAAATTTCTTGGCCTCTGACTAATCTGTTACAAAAAGATGTTCCTTTTGTCTTTGATACTTAAAAAAGCTTTGATTTCTGCACCTATTGTTCAGCCTCCTGATTGGAATTTACCATTTGAAATTATGTCTGATGATAGTGATTATGCTGTAGGGGCTTTTTTAGGAGAAAGAGTTGATAAGAAACTAAATGTTATCCAATATGCTAGTAAGACTCTAGACAGTGCCCAAAGAAATTATGCTACTACTGAAAAGGAATTTTTAGCAGTTGTATTTTCTTGTGATAAGTTTAGACCTTATATTGTTGATTCTAAAGTAACTGTTAACACTGATCATGCTGCTATTAAATATCTTATGGAAAAGAAAGATGCTAAACCTAGACTTATTAGATGGGTTCTCTTGCTACAAGAATTTGATTTGCATATTATTGATAGAAAGGGAGCTGAGAACCCCGTTGCAGACAACTTGTCTAGGTTAGATAATGTTCTTGATGACCCACTACCTATTGATGATAGCTTTCCTAATGAACAATTAGCTGTCATAAATGCTTCTCTTACTGCTCCATGGTATGCTAATTATGCTAATTATATTGTTGCTAAATTTATACCACCTAGTTTCACTTACCAACAAAAGAAAAAGTTTTTCTATGATTTAAGACATTACTTCTGGGAGTAGATGGTGTTATTAGATGTTGTGTACCTGAGCATGAACAGGAACAGATCCTACGCAAGTGTCACTCCGAGGCTTATGGAGGACAACACGCTGGAGATAGAACTGCACATAAGGTATTGCAATCCGGTTTTTATTGGCCTACTCTCTTCAAAGATTCCTGTAAGTTTGTCTTGTCTTGTGATGAGTGTCAAAGAATTGGTAATATTAGTAGACGCCAATAAATGCCTATGAATTATTCACTTGTTATTGAACCATTTGATGTTTGGGGCTTTGATTATATGGGACTGTTTCCTTCCTCTAATGGGTATACACATATTTTAGTTGTTGTTGATTACGTTACTAAGTGGGTAGAAGCTATTCGAACTAGTAGTGCTGATCATAACACCTCTATTAAGATGCTTAAAGAAGTTATTTTCCGAGGTTTGGAGTCCCTAGATACTTAATGACTGATGGTGGTTCCCATTTTATTCATGGTGCCTTTCGTAAAATGCTTGCTAAGTATGATGTTAATCATAGAATTGCATCTCCTTATCACCCACAGTCTAGTGGTCAAGTAGAACTGAGCAATAGAGAGCTTAAATTAATTTTGCAAAAGACTGTTAATAGATCTAGGAAGAATTGGTCTAAGAAACTTGAGGATGCATTATGGGCCTATAAAACTGCATACAAAAATCCTATGGGTATGTCTCCGTATAAGATGGTTTATGGAAAATCATGTCACTTACCTCTCGAACTAGAACATAAGGCATATTGGGACATTAAAGAGCTCAATTATGATTTCAAACTTGCCGGTGAGAAGAGGCTTTTTGACATTAGCTCTCTTGATGAATGGAGAGCCCAGGCTTATGAGAATGCCAAACTGTTTAAAGAAAAAGTCAAAAGATGGCATGATAAAAGGATGCAAAAGCATGAGTTTAATGTGGGTGATTATGTATTGCTGTACAACTCTCGTTTAAGATTTTTCACAGGCAAACTCCTCTCTAAATGGGAAGGTCCTTACGTCATCAAGGAGGTCTATCGTTCTGGTGCCATAAAAATCAACAACTTCGAAGGCACAAATCAGAGGGTGGTGAACAGTCAAAGAATAAAACATTATATCTCAGGTATTCCCATAAATGTTGAAACCAATGCTATTGAAACCGTAACCCCGGAGGAATACATAAGGGACAGTTTCTAGAACATTTCAGACACCGAAAAGGAATAGGTACGTGGTACAGTAAGTAAACCGACTCCAAAAAAGTTCCAATGGCAATTTTTCTCCGTTTTGGAAGATTTAAGAAAATAGGAAAAATAAGAAGTAGTCCAGAAAAAACACGAGGCTTCCACGAGGGGGGAGGGCGCGCCCTACCCCCTGGGCGTGCCCCTGCCTCGTCGGCACCTCGTGTGCTCTCCGGACTCTGTTTTCTTGCACGATACTTCTTTTGGTCGGTAAAAATTCACTATATAATCTCCTGAAGGTTTTGACCACCGTACCACGCAAATATCCTCTGTTTTTGTTTCGAGCTGTTTTCTGTCAGGGTTGTCAAGGCCAGGCATCATGTCTTCTCCTTCCTCTTCCAACAATGAGGGCAACGATGCTTGGCTAATGAAGATAGAGCTGAAGAGAGAAGAGCCCGGAGAGATCAACAAGGATGATGGGATCAAGAAGGTCGTGGGGGGATCAAGTTCAGATAGTAGTAGAAGAAGACATCCTTCAACCTCATCACAATCTCTTTACCCCAACAGAGATTGAAGCTTTCAAGATGATTGAGTTAGCTCGCATTCAAAACAAGTATCTCTCAAGTGAAAATGTTTTGTTGAAGGAGCATATCATCGCACTCAATGGCATTATCCGCAAATTGGAGGTTCTCCTATGCTCGATGTGCGATTATCCATCATCACCAACACCTTCTTCACCAACAAAGAAGAACTGAGTATCGGGTATGGGCACTCCCCTTGGCAACTGCCCCGGTATCATATCACCATCACTTTTACCTTTACCGTTTTTCTTAGTTCGATCGTTTTGGTTATATCTTGATCTAGTAGAATAAAGTTTTAGTATGATCTAGTTTTGTGTCTTGCTTTATGATCCTTCTATGTAATCGAGTCCGTGAGATATATAATAAAGATTAGTGTTGAGTCAAGGGCTTGATTATCTTGCTATGATCTTGAGGGAATAAAATAACATAGAAAGAATAAAGAGAAATAAAGAGATCATATTGATCTTATGGAGAGTAATTACTTCACATATAAAGAGTATGATGAATAAAAGTTGTTGAGAGTTGACAAACATAGTTTTGGTCATCGTTGCAATTAGTAGGAAGTAATAAAGAAAGAGAGGTTTTCACATATAAATATACTATCTTGGACATCTTTTATGATTGTGAGCACTCATTAAAATATGACATGCTAAAGAGTAGAGGTTGGACAAGGAAGACAACGTAATGGGTTATGTTTTCTTACATCTGAGATAAATTATATTATCATGGATCATCCAACATGTTGAGCTTGCCTTTCCCTCTCATGCTAGCCAAATTCTTTGCACCAACTAGAGATACTACTTGTGCTTCCAAATATCCTTAAACCTAGTTTTGCCATGAGAGTCCACCATATCTACCTATGGATTGAGTAAGATCCTTCAAGTTGTCATCGTTGCAAGCAATAAAAATTGCTCTCTAAATATGTATGATTTACTAGTGCGAAGAAAATAAGCTTTATATGATCTTGTGATGTGGAAGAAATAAAAGCGATGGACTGCATAATAAAGGTCCATATCACAAGTGGCAATATAAAGTGACGTTCTTTTGCATTAAGATTTCGTGCATCCAACCATAAAACACATGACAACCTCTGCTTCCCTCTACGAAGGGCCTATCTTTTATTCTTGTCTTACACTTCATATAATAGTCATGGTGAGCTTCACCTCTCCTTTTTACATTTTATCCTTTGGCAAGCACAATGTGTTGGAAAGATCTAGGTATATATAGCTAATTGGATGTGAGTCTTCATGAACTATTATTATTGACATTACCCTTGAGGTAAAAGGTTGGGAGACAATACTATAAGCCCCTATATTTCTCTGTGTCCGATTAAAACTTCATACCCATAAATATTGCGTGAGTGTTAGCAATTGTGAAAGACTAAATGATAGTTGCGTATGTGGACTTGCTGAAAATCTCTTATTGACTCTTTCCTATATTATGATAAATTGCAATTGCTTCAATGACTGAGATTATAGTTTGTTAGTTTTCAATGAAGTTTCTGATTCATACTTGAAATTGTGAATGAATTATTACTTTAGCATAAGAGATCATATGACAATATATATATATATGTTGTTCTAATAATGGTCATGATGCCCTCATGTCTGTATTTTATTTTATCGACACCTCTATCTCTAAACATGTGGACATATTTTTCAATTTTGGCTTTCGCTTGAGGACGAGCGAGGTCTAAGATTGGGGGAGTTGATACGTCCATTTTGCATCATGCTTTTATATTGATATTTATTGCATTATGGGCTACTATTACACATTATGTCAGAATACTTATGCCTATTCTCTCTTATTTTACAAGATTTACATGAAGAGGGGGAATGCCGACGGCTGGAATTCTGGGCTGGAAAAGGAGCAAATATTAGAGACATATTCTACACAACTCCAAATGTCCTGAAACTTCACGGGAGAATGTTTCAGAATATATAAAAAATATTGGGCGAAAGAAGTACCAGAGGGGGGCCACCCACCATCCACGAGGGTGGGGGGTGCGCCCTACCCCCCTAGGCGCGCCCCTGCCTCATGGGCCCCCTGCCTCGTGGGCCCCTGGTGACCCTCTGACGCCCATCTTTGGCTATATGGAGTCTTTCATCGAGGAAAAAATCATAAGCAAGCTTTTAGGACGAAACTCCGCCGCCACGAGGAGGAATGCTACCTCTTGAGCACTGCATTGGTTTTCCCTTGAAGAGGAAAGGGTGATGCAGTAAAGCAGCGTAAGTATTTCCCTCAGTTTTTGAGAACCAAGGTATCAATCCAGTAGGAGACCACACGCGAGTCACCTCATACCTACACAAACAAATAAGAACCTCGTAACCAACGCGATAAAGGGGTTGTCAATCCCTTCATGGCCACTTGCAAGAGTGAGATCTGATAGAGATGATAATATTTTTGGTATTTCTATGATATAGATTGAAATTAAAGATTGAAAAATAAAATATGTTGGAAACTTGTATGATGGAAAATAGACCCGGGGGCCATAGGTTTTGTCGGGACTGGATTTTCGGGATATTAATTTCCCAGAAAATGGCCCTTGTGCTCACCAGCCCCAGGATTACTGTTAGCTGATGAGGCACCAACTTGATACGGAAACTCCAAGCAAAATACAAGATATGTAGTACAAGACTATTCTGGCCTATGAGTACAACAAATGGTTTCTAGTGGTTGATGGCGGAAGCGGTTTGTGGATCATCATCGTCTATGGGACTCCATTTCCCATAGGAACAGCTGACCTGGATAATTCCTATCTTCACGAGGCTGCTATCACCATTGCGTAGGTTCCGGGGTTGTCATCGCGACGCTACTCTCCACGCAAGAAATCTGGCCAAGACAATAGCCAGGGACAAGCCAGTGAGTACTTTTGAATGTACTCGCAAACATTATGAACACATGTATAATATAACAAATGATACTCATGCTCTGAAATATTCTATGATCTCACGTCAGCCACAAAATAAACATCCATGATGCACGCAAGCCGGTTATTCATATACGACGTGAATATGTAATAAGGGAGTAGAAATAGAATGCACCGATCGGGTGTCTGAAGCGACGCCTCGAAAGGATAATAATATAAAGCATGCCTCAGTCGGGCGTCTGAGCGACATCACACAAAGGGCTTATAGAGTAAGTAAATTACAAGCATGCCATAGTCGGGCGTCTCAGCGACACCACATAAAGGGCTTATAAAGTAAATGAATAACAAGCATGCCACAGTTGGGCGTCTCCGCGACACCACATAAAGGGCTTATAGAGTAATCGAATAACAAGCATGCCACAGTCGGGCGTCTCAGTGACACCACATAAAGTGCTTATAAAGTAAATGAATAACAAGCATGCCACAGTCGGGCGTCTCCGCGACACCACATAAAGGGCTTATATGAGAGTAATCATAGTGAATATCCAGGAGGTAGAACCGTCCCAAGGATACTCAATAATTCAAATAATGTAAATGGTTAGTTCATAATAATAACAATCATAGTCATCATGAGTCACATGTCATGATCCATGTTCTGGTTTAGCAGTTTTTCCTTCGAAGACCGACACTAAGACCGACAGTTGATCCATCCTAGACTGTAGTCCTTAACCATGGACACGGCTATTCGAATAGATATAATCTCTGTAGAGGGTGTACTCTTTACCCACGAGTAACGGATTCCTTTAGTCCATCGAGACTAATTTCGTCTACGGTCTTTTAATTGAAAACACACCTGACCGCACACACCAGCCTAACTTACCAGTGTCTGGAATCACCCACATCACCCGTTAAGCGAAACTCTAAGTGGGGAGGCTACAACCTCGACTAGCATGGGATCACAAAATTTATAACGCGCGCAAACTAGGGGAGCGACCCCCTCGGCTCCAACCGAAACACCCATGCCCCCAGACCGGGTGGCATGCCTACCGGATGCAGCCGGTATCTTCCACCATGGCCTCTCTGTACGGTGTGTGCTAGAAAGGGGTTGACAACTTACTGAACCATACCCTACCGATGGCAGGGACAAGTGGTAGTACGAGACAAGTATGGGGGTTACTGGAACAAGACTCGATCTATGGTCGACTCAGGAGGTCAAAGCATTTCCTGCATGATAAGCATAAGGAATATATTTCACACCAATCAGACAGAATCACCATTCATCATACCTCACCATGCCTTACCGAACACAACAGTCTCGACGAGGAACTAGGGACAAGCTCGTGTCTACCCAAGACAGAGGCTTTCCCGGGTTCCTTCCAATAGGCATGAAAGGCATACGAGGGTGACTACTATCACAAACATACCAAATACCAACAACACGGAATCATCAGTATGCACTCATGAGTATGATCATATCATCACATAAAATAACGAACACTCCGTGTCAAGGTGGTGTTGTAACCGTATCAAACAACATGCAACAATATTATGCCAGGGTTCAGAATGCTTGCCTTCAAGAGTATGCAAGTGTGGGGCACTTTTTGAAAGTTGCCTTCTCTCTCCAAAAATCCTATTTAAGAAAATTTCAAATTAACACATAGTTTCAAAACAGTACAAAAAATTTGCTTGGAAATTTTTCAAATAAATATGAAAATAAACTAGACAAAATTTGAGACACAACAGAAAAAGAATCAAGTCAATTGGACTTATATTTAAAAAGTTATAGCCAGTCAAAGTTTAGTCAAAATCTGTTTTTAATAAAAATCAGAAAAATAAAACGTTTCAGGGAGCTTATGCTTTTCTTTTAGCGAAGACATATTCGGTGGAGTATGCTTCCACTTAAGACATGCTTCGGCGGGGCTGGGTCACTGACAGTGGGTCCATCGGGCCCACTGGTCAGGTTTGACCAGTCGCCCGCGCCTCCTTCCTCCTCTGGCCGAGCAGAGGCGGGGCTCCGGTGATCGCCGTCGACGAACGGCGGCTCCCCACGGGGTTCCGAGGGCAGGGATGGATCCGCCAGTCCAGGGCGGTCCTCCCAGTGGTCGAAGGGCTGGCGGGGATGAAGGGAGTCACCGGCGGCGAGCTCCGCGGCGGACGGTGGCTTCGGGAGGATTGGGGTCTTGAGCTACGGTGGCTCCCGATCATGTTTGAGAGGTGGGGTGGCTCCGCAAGGACGAGGGGGAGAGGATGGTGGTGCTGGAAGGACAGGGGAGGCCCTGCTTGCAACGTTCGGCACTGGAGCGTGGCGGCGGCCGAACTGATCGGAGACGAGGGAGAAAGCCTCCCTCCGTCGATTGCTGGCCATGGGGGGTCTAGAGGGATGGCTGAGGTCAACTGAGGGTCTGGACGAGCTCGGGGGCTCCTTTTATAGGCGGCCATGGTCGGTTCCTGTGGCTGCGGATAGGAACGCCGGCGAACCGCCATTCTGTAGCCAGGGGGCGCGTGGCGATGGCTGGTGGGGTTTGGCAGGGCGAATGGATGAGCTCAGGCTGTTCCAGGGGTAGCTGGCGGGCTGGAGTGGCTCGGGCGGCGCCGTCCATAGCAGAGGCCTGCTGCGGCCGTCGGCGGCTTGCGGTGGTGGCGCTGTGGAGCGTCATGAGGGGGCCAGGGCGGCTCTGCGGCAAGGGAGGGGTCGGGCACATTAGCGGTGAGTGGCCAAGGGTCAGCACTAGCGCGGGGAGGGTGGCAGGGAGACGCGGTGACTCGGGCGCATGCACGTGCAAAACGTGCGCTCTGGCCGTGCCCAGAGCACGCACGCTAGGTGCTCGACATAATGCCAGCTTGTGCTAGCGGGCTTGGATGAGGCTGGGGATTAACAGGTCTAGGTTAGAGTTTGCAAGGAGATTAGTGGACATGGTGGTTTGGTCAGGGGATCAAGTCCACAATGCAAACTAAAAACCAAGCCAAAACTGGCCATGCACACAAGGTGTTTAACAGAATGCTATCGTCATCTAGGCATCTCTTGGGGTGGCCAAAAACTCCAGATCATAGTCTCTTTAGATGATAAAGAGGGTGGCAAGGTTAGTTTGTCAAAAACAAAAACTTGTTAGTGCAAGTTTTTGAGAAAACCAAATCTGGACAGAAAGAAAAGGGCATTATTGTATGTACTTAAAATCCTCCAATGGGCCCAATCTCCTGAACTTAAGGGTTTGGTAGAGTGGTCTCTAAGCAGGAGAAAGATCGTGGGCACTAGAGAAAAACAAAATAGGGTCGCAGTAGAAAACACCCAACAGGACCAGAGGGCAAAAGAGGATGATTTGCTCAAGTTTTTCAAAGAACACTAGTGGGTTTTTGCATAAAATTGAATTATACACTACTACTAACATCCCCTAATTTTTGTGGAAGCTTTAAAGAAATATTTAAATAGGTTGTAGTACAATTTTACAAACTGGACCAGATTTGAAAACTTGGAATAGACCTCAAATTTTCCAAATGACTAAAAGAGATTTTTGCATAAAAGTGATGTGGGAGCATCCCATGACATCTCCAAATTTTGGTGAAACTTATAACTAATTTTATCAAAGGGTTGTAGTGCAAAAGAGGCTCCAAAACTTATGAAAAATCATTTTTAAAGAAATAAAGCTCACGGAAAAATAATTATGCAAATAAATCCACTGATAAAAGAAATGTTTTTCTTGAGAGGGTAAACAAGTCCAACAATATTTTTGAAAAGTTTTCACTTGGGGTGAAAACTCCACAATATCAAAGAAAAGAGTGGTTCTGAAAACAAAAGATAAATCCACAAAAATGAAAATTTAATTTCTTGGAAAAATTTTAATAGATAAATCATGGTTAAAATTTTTGGTGTGTTACAACACTACCACCCTTAAGAAAAATCTCATCCTCGAGATTTGCTAAGGGCTGCTTGAAAAAAATATTTACTCCTGCTATCTCAAAGTAATATCACAAAAATAACCACCCTACTCACGCAATAAAACGTGGCTACAGTGAGTGGGCAAATAAGTGGTGTAAAACTACAGTGTGTAATACTGGCGTTGCGTGGAAAAATCCATGGTTGGGGGAAAACGAGATATTTCTACTTTTGGTTACAAAAAATTTAGAATTAAATTCTAAATTTCTAAAATACGCTGGTCGCACCTGAGAGCATAGTGCTCTCTCTGGCTGACGGGTGGACCCAGGGCTCACTGTCAGTCTCTTCTTCTACCTTTGGCTCTCTCTTCTTCCTCTCTCACGCGCGCTTTCACGCGCCTTCTCCACCGGCGACGTCTAGCGCGTAGAGCATGTAAACCGTACTACGGTAGTGCGTGGCGTGGTAGCTGCCGGTGCAGCGTGCACTCACCTCGCGGGCCAGTGTGTTGTCGGCACTGCTCGCGGATTCGCATCTGAACACTGGTGATCGAGCGACAAGCGGCGCTGGTGGACTTCACCAACCGTACACCGATCTCGAGCTATAAAATGACCGAGGTGCTCCTCTCTTATTCCTCACACCTGGCCTTGCTTCTCCTTCTCCTTCCTTCTCCTCCATTTCTGTTTGCAGGAGCTCGAGACGAGGCTCTAATGGCGAAGGTGATGCCGGACTGGTACATGATTTTGGTGTGCGGAGGGTTGGCGACATTGCTGGGGTTCTCCATGCTCTTGTGCGCGATGATCCTCGGTGATCGTCGTGATGCTGCTGCTCGAGTGTTAGCTCTCCACGGTGGCGGTGATCACGAGTATTAAGTGTGTTGTCGGGTGCTAACTGCTGTCGGCGTGCTGAAGGCAACTTGCACCCGAATAATTACCCACAAATCTCTCCTTCAGAGACTGTGGTGTGCTAGGGGTGGGGTGATTAGTTAGGTGCAACACGTACACGTGGACTTGCAATTAGTGCACGTGGTCGAGTGGTTGGGGTTGTGAGTCTGCTGTCGTGGTGCTGCGTGAATAAAAATCTATGTCGTGAAGAGATATATGCTGCAGCAACTCAGGTAAAAATCTCACTTCAGAATTTACCGAGAGTGAAATCAATCAATAAAATTAACAGCAGTAAAAACTACTCACATTAATGGAAGCCAATTATTTAATTCATCGCACAAATTTGGGATACCACGCATACGTTGCAACACATAAATAAAGGCTGGGACAACAAACATAGCAGTGACGTCTACAATGAAAAAGGCAAAAAGATAGGGTCCTAACAAAATGTCTCTGGTACGGGGGCACACTCTTCTTCTATCGGGGGAAGCGGATTGACTAGTCGATGAATGCGTCTCTCTTGGTCGGGCCTCAGTGGTCTGCCGATGGCGATCTGAGGATTTAAATCAGCGAGGCTCTGGAGATAACCCATTACTCGCTGGGTCAAACGCTCTTAAGCGATGACATACTGGGCAAGGTTGGCCAGTACTGGGTCTCTCTCAATTCGTCCACCGGGAAACGATGCTACTTCTCCGGGTGCTGCATGACTCGGGAAGTAATAATACCCTCGTTCGCTAGCATAGGGTACCGCGAATCAAAGGCGAGCAAGCGGTTCATACGCAGCAGCTTCTATGGCCATTTGTGGGGTCGGCATAGATTTTCCCACGAAGGAGACTTCCGTTGGGTCTTGGTTTGGGTTTGCGGGAGGAATGTGCACCACTGCCCAATATTTCGAGGTGGATGGTGTGATCCTTGATTTGAGAAACTCGTACTGGGGTGGATGGATAGAACTCATGGTACTGCATGTAAAGTCCCACAATATTTTAACAAAACTACCTGGGGTTGCGTCTGGAGTTCTCAGATAAATACTAGGGCTCGGCATGGCAAAGGAATGGCTGTGAGGGTTGTACACAAGGTGAGGGGTACTGGGCAAGGTCACAAGGTGGCCTTTTATATAGCACCTAGGCTGGGTCATTTATCATGGTGCGGGGCAACTAGTTTGTCGGTTCTGCTCTTATGGGGTCGGGGTCAATGCCACAGATACACATATCTCACAAAAGTGACGTATTACTGTGGGAGTCGTTGGGGTGGTTTTTGGTAGCTACTCCCGGAATTAAAAATGTAACCGCACGCCAACATCCTTATGCATGGCTACTATTTAAAAATAGGGGCGCATAAGCAGACAACATTTAATTACAGTAATACAAGATCACACAATTACAGGGTGTGGACATACTACGACTCGGTACTACTCGAGTAACTTAGTTTACCTCGTTTATATCTAAGCGGGCGTGCCTCATGGACGTCGAGGCTTCTCCATGGGTTTCACCGTCGGGGTTAGCTAGAGGGGGTTGAGGAGCTGCAGGGTCGGGGTAGCGATGATGACCATCGCGGGGGTTGTTGGCCACGATCCCGTTGGAGCGTGTTCCCAAAAGGCGACGAAGCACTTCTGGGGACACCAAAGCACCTTGGTCGATGGCAGGGGCAGACCTCAACGACTCGATCAGTTGTCCGAACAATACGACTGGGTTATCGGCGTCAGGCTCATCTCCGCCTCTTGCCGGGGCTCGGCGAACTAGTTCTTCACGGGCTGCGATCAGATCAAGGGTGATTTGGTCGAACAGTTCCTCTAGTGCACTTACATAGCGCACTAGATGCAACAATGTAGGATCCGTCTCGTGATCTCCGTTGGCAACCTGGGGTGGCCTACCATACCCGTCACGGCTGGGGTAGTAATAGAACGAGCGACAGTTAACTCTGGGCGACAAGTGCCGAAGTTGAACTATAGCCTCTCGAGCAGCTAGTTGGATGGCTTGTGGCTCAAAGGAAGTTGTCCTTCCGGTGAACCTGTAGGGGCATTCTGGCGATAGACCTCTGCCATAGACGTGCACAGTGGCCCAGAATTGACGGCTCTCACCGCTCATGGGCCCTTGGTACACGACATATTCTGGGGGCTCTTCTAATGCAAAGGCACGGTGGGTGAGGTTTGCTAGCATGGTCACAAAACCTCCAAGGTTGGTTGCTGTGGTCTCATTGTGAATAACGGGTCCAGACATTTTAGCTGGGTTTGGGGTAGAGGCTGTGCTGTGTTGGGTTGAGGCTAGTGTGCCCTTTTTATTGAAAAAGGGGATGGAGTCTTCCTTCGCACGCTTGCGAATGAGACATTTTAGGTGTCGGTTACTGGCGCATGATCGACAGGCTAGGCTGATAGGTTGGACACCGACCGCCAAAAGGTGTCGGGGTCACTGTGTGGCTATCTTACACGAGAAGCTTGGCCGGGGTTAGGTTAAGGTCTGTTGGGTTGGTTAACCTAGGTTTTTGACCTGGCTAAGATAGGATTAGCCAATGGTCAGCCTGGCTCTGATACCAAGGTTGTTGGGACCGGATTTTTGGGATATTAATTTCCCAAAAAATGGCCCTTGTGCTCACCAGCCCCGGGATTACTGTTAGCTGATGAGGCACCAACTTGATATAGAAACTCCAAGCAAAATACAAGGTATGTAGTACAAGATTATTCTGGCCTATGAGTACAACAAATGGTTTCTAGTGGTTGATGGCGGCACTACTAGGAAAAGGCCTACTAATGGCGCACCGGTTTTGCCTACTAATGGCGCATCACCGGCGCGCCATTAGTAGCACGCCACTAGTAATTTTTACTAATGGCGCACCACTGGTGCGCCATTAGTATCTGGTATACTAATGGCGCACCATCCAGTAAACAGGCAGTGCGCCATTAGTTTTGCTCACGGTGCACCACTAGTGTCTGCTATACTAATGGCGCACCACATGGTCGTGCGCCATTAGTAACAATTTTTTTTATTTTATTTTTCTTAATCTCAGGTCACTATTTCACTTATGAGATATCCAACACATATATATACAACAAGCATCCATATAACAATCATAGCCAACACACAAGTTCCATCATATATACATACATAGCCAACACATAGTTCCATCGTTACATATTACAAAAGTTTCACATTGTTCATCCAACACCGTTATCCATCAATTCACAAAAGTTTCACATTGATACAAAATAAAAACACAAATGGAAAAGAAGCACTCCATCCATGCAAGCTTCCGTGAATAAAATCAAATCTGCAAAATGATAAACAAGAAGTTAGAAGAAGAAAAAGAAGAAGACTAGAAGAATACTAGAAGAAGAAGAACACTAGAAGAAGAATATTGGAAAAGAAGAAGAATAAGAAGAAGACTATAAGCTTATTATGTAAACTTGATCAGTTTGTGCTAACATAAGTTATTTTGGAGCTAACCTATAGGAAACTAAGCATATAAGCTCTAAGTTAGTGTATTAGAGCCAACTTAGGTAAAATGAAGCTAACCTATGTCATTTTGGAAAAGAAGAAGAAGAATAAGAAAAAGACTATAAGCTTATTATGTAAACTTGATCATTTTGTGCTAGCATAAGTTATTTTGGAGCTAACCTATAGGAAACTAAGCATATAAGCTCTAAGTTAGCATATTAGAGCCAACCTAGGTAAAATGAAGCTAACCTATAGGAAACTAAGCATATTAGAGATAACATAGGTAACTAAGTATATATATATCATTTTGGAGATCTGACATACCTGACAAAGTTCAGTTCTCATGCATTGTTCTTCTCCTTCTCCTTCCTTAGCCTGATGCACCAAGAGCGGCGAGGCGGTGGAGGCAGTGGAGGCAGTGGGATGTAGTCTTCTACCTCAATTGGCGTGGTCATGTCGCCCAGCTGTGGGATCGCCGGCGCCACCACCGGTGCGTGGTCATTGTCAAGCACCACCACCATCGCAAGGCCACCTTCAGGCCCGACCATCGCTAGGTCATCCTCAACCACCTCCATCTCTTGCCCATGGTCAGCCACCACCATCTCTTGCCCATGGTCAGCCACCACCATCTCTTGCCCTTGGTCAGCCACCACCAGCGCTAGGTCATCCTCAGCCTGATGCCCATCCCCATCCTGCAGCTCCTCATCCCCACTCTGCTCCTCTTCTCCCGCACTCCAGTCCGGATCATCCTTTTTGTTGTCTATGCTGCTGCCAGAATCGCTGCTGCTTTCGCTACAGCCAGAATCGCTGCTGCTTTCGCTACAGCCATAGTCGTTGCTGCTTTGACTGTAGCCATTGTCGCTGCTGCTGCTCCCATTACCTGTCCAAATGCAACAATGACCGTTAACAATCGATGTGAGATAAAGCCAAATGTAGATGAATAAGAAGAGGCAGAATGTACCGGCATCATAATCTTCAGCGTAGCGCATGCGACACATAGTCGCGTTGAACACCTTCACGATGAGCATGGTGGCGTCGTCGTCGTACCTGAAGAGAAGGAAGTACCCCAGCCGCAGGTCGTAGGCACGGTAGAACTTCTCCCATCCACGAGACAAGTACATGTGGCCCTCCTTGATCACCAACTCCACATCCCACAGCCTGCGAAACCTGCTGCCGGCCTGTCGTAGCTTCACATTATTTGGCGGATCTTCACCCATCAGCATGTTCATAAAACTGTCAGGCAGCCTCTACAGTTTGGGACAATGAGTGCTGTAGCAAACAACAGATATCATAATGAGATGGGTGAAGGGGAGATCTCTCGTTTTATATACCTGCGTCATGGATGATACTGAAGTCCCAAGTATGATAGTGAAGAACTCAGAAGCATCCAACTCGTACTGCGGTGTCGCAGAGCGGCGGTGGCTGCTTCCCGCCATCTCTGATAAGCAGCAGAAGAGACCAATTAGTACCCTTACAACAGATCATAAAACATGCATGATAACAGGCATCACAAGTAATTCAGAGGCATCACAAGTAATTCAGAAATTGTGAAACAAGCCTTTCAATGTACGAACTTGAAAGAACTACTGAGGCTTCTGCGACAGTTCAGAAAAGTAATGATCAATTCTCTCTATTTCTGTTTCTAGTTCACATAGTTTGATAACTTGGATGCATAAAGGCTATTGGTGCAGTATCATAAGGTTCCATATCATGTAGAAGAAAAAAAGATAGGTGACAATAGAAAGCACACATCTGAGCAGACATTAGCAATATATGACAGAAATGTACATGCTGATTAACAAGCTTGGGCTTAGCAGTAATATTCTGAGAAAATATTTTCTTGAAGCCTGAACAAGTGGCTTTCCTTTTTAAAAACAGAACCAAAACCATGACACAATCACTTGACAACATCTATTGACTACATTAGATGGAGAACTACTCAAGCGGTGTAAGCAAGCAAAATTGCCAAGCTAGTGCACCAAGTCCAAATTCAGTTAAAGCAAGCTCTTCCTACTGCAAGGATATTGAGCTTTCGAATTGTAGAGAATTTGTTGCTTTCACTTGCCATAATCTACTCCAGCTAGTTGCTGCAAGTGGGTGCAATTATAAATTGCATGGCTACAGAAAATATGAGGACGAGCAAGTGGGTGCAATTATAAACTCACTTACAGTAACAAGCAAGCACATCAAAATCTAAACCAGTATCTGAGCTAGTACTCCAAACTGTATGTAAAATGTGCTCCTACTAAAAAAACAGGACATTGTGCCTGTCAAATATGCAGTTCTCCTTATCAACCTACCTAGCAGTAACAAAACCAAAAAAACTCATGCGGCACCTACATGAGTAGCAGGAGTATTTCTGAATTGTGATGCTAGGTTATTAATTTCTTACAGAGTGCACCATTTAAAGGCATTGATGTGATTATTTCTCTGCAATTATGTATCCTAAACTAGCAAGGTTATATTTAAAGGCATTTACAGAGTGCACCATTTAAAGGCATTAATTATGTATCCTAAACTAGCAAGCTGTTAACATGTCACTTGATAAAACATGGAGAAAACTACCTAAAGCGATGCAAAGCCTGCTTTGAAGAACGATTTAGAGAATAATAAGAAGCCACGCAAAGCTAACAGCAGCAAATTAGCACCAGGCAGAAGCAAAAGGGAATGAATTACTACTACCCTTTACACTAGCACTGACCCATCACAGTAGCAAAAGATGTCTACATACTCGCACCATTCGTCCATCCATCTAGCAAGCAACTAGCACAATTCAACCAACCATCAAGCAAACCATCTACTACCTAACATCAACACACATCCATCTATCCAACATCCATTGATCCATGTAAATAGCAGCATGGACAAGAGAGGAACAGGGAACAGAGAGATGAACAAGGAACATGGAGGTGAGTAAGGAAGAGGGGCTCACCACGGGCAGTGCGTCGAAGGAGAGCAGCCGCCAGCCACACACAGGGAGAGGCGGCAGGAGGTGGCGACGATGGTCACGGCACCTTTCTTGGTTCGCCGGTTGCTGCTGGGGAGACCGGAGGCGGAGGACGGCAGGGGCCGGAGGGGTGGGCGTGTGCGTCGGGGCCGAGGTCGCCAGCTGCTGCATGGGTTGGAAGAGGCGCTCGCTCGTCCGAGGTGGAGCAGAGGAGCGGGCGGTGGGGCGAGGAACCCTAGCGCGAGGGTCGGGGCGACGGGGGTGGGGACGCGGGGGCGCGGGGGCGGCGGGGGTGGGGGCGTGGGGGCGCGGGGGTGGAGTCCGGTGAGGGTCGGGGCGACGGCGTTGTGGGTCGGGGCAGCGCGCGGGTGGGTCTGGTGGCGAGGGAGAGAGGGTCGAAGGGGATCTGGCGAGGGAGATGGAGGATAGCTTACTAATGGCGCACCACTCCTCGGTGCGCCATTAGAGATCTTTTTTTAGATAGCAATGGCGCACCCCGCAGCGGTGCGCCATTAGAATGTTTTTTTATTACAGTTCGAGCACAGGTTATATTGCTCCTAACCCAATCCACATCAGAACCCGCCCACTAGCCCGACTGGTCAGCACGCTGCACACACACTAGGAGGTCCTGGGTTCGATTCCTAGGCTCCGCAATATTTTTTTTTTTGCATTTTAAATGCTGTTTGATATTTATTTGTGTTTAAATATGTTCGAACTTGTTTAAATCATAATAGTAATATTTTTTTTATAAAAACAGTAATAATTTTTTAAAAAATATGTTCAAATTTGTTACTTGAAAATATCATCGGCGGCGGCGGTGGAGCGGGGGAGGGTGCGGGGGGTGCCCGTTGGCGGCGGTGGAGCGGGGGAGGGTGCGGGGGGCCGGGTGCTCGTCGGTGGCGGTGGAGGGGGATCGAGATCGAGTGTCCTCACCACTAGCTCGCATCCTTAGGGTGACTCGGCATCTTGTCTTTTTTATTTATCTCCAGATCATTTCCGTCATCTTCCCGCTTGTTCTCCTCCCTATCCGCGTGCCAACGCATGAGCTTTGCTACCCTAGGGTCCGCGAAATACCGCTGCAGACGAGGAGTGATCGGAAAGTACCACACCGATTTTCGAGGAGCTTTCTTCCTCTTCTTATATCGAGTGACACCGCACACCGGACATATGGTAGACTCCGCGTGCTCGTCCCGATGAATGATGCAATTGTTCATGCACACATGGTATTTCACGTGCGGTAAATCCAGAGGACACACGATTTTCTAATGCAGTGCGCCATTAGTAGTTTTGCAAAAAAGTAAAAAAATAATTTTTATAATAATGGCGCACCGTTGCACAGTGCGCCATTACTAGTTTAAACTAGTAATGGCGCACTGTGCAATGGTGCACCATTAGTAGTTTTGCCAAAAAGTAAAAAAAACAAATTACTGGCACACTTTGTCGCCGGTGCGCCATTAGTAGTTCTAACTACTAATGGCACACTTTTCTTGGATGTGCCATTAGTATGTTTGAAAAAATGGAAAAAAAATTTGTTACTAGTGGCGCACCTTTTGTCTGGTGCGCCATTAGTGTCTTCCACACTAATGGCGTACCTCCACCTGGTGCACCATTAGTATATAGTAGTGGCACACCACTTCTCTGGTGCGCCATTAGTGTCAATCCTATCTTTAGCCCATTTCCTAGTAGTGCGGAAGCGGTTTGCGGATCATCAGCGTCTATGGGATTCCATTTCCCACAGGAACAGCTGACCTGGATAACTCCTATCTTCACGAGGCTGCTATCACCATTGCGTAGGTTCCGGGGTTGTCATCGCGACGCTCCTCTCCACACAAGAAATCTGGCCAAGACAATACCCAGGGACAAGCCAGTGAGTACTTTTGAATGTACTCGCAAACATTATGAACACAGGTATAATATAACAAATGATAATCATGCTCTGAAATATTCTATGATCTCACGTCAGCCACAAAATAAACATCCATGATGCACGCAAGCCGGTTATTCATATACGACATGAATATGTAATAAGGGAGTAGAAATAGAATGCACCGATCGGGTGTCTGGAGCGACGCCTCGAAAGGATAATAATATAAAGTATGCCTTAGTCGGGCGTCTGAGCGACGTCACACAAAGGGCTTATAGAGTAAGTAAATAACAAGCATGCCACAGTCGGGCGTCTCAGCGACACCACATAAAGGGCTTATAAAGTAAATGAATAACAAGCATGCCACAGTTGGGCGTCTCCGCGACACCACATAAAGGGCTTATAGAGTAATCGAATAACAAGCATGCCACAGTCGGGCGTCTCAGCGACACCATATAAAGGGCTTATAAAGTAAATGAATAACAAGCATGCCACAGTCGGGCGTCTCCGTGACACCACATAAAGGGCTTATATGAGAGTAATCACAGTGAATATCTAGGAGGTAGAACCGTCCCAAGGATACTCCATAATTCAAATAATGTAAATGGTTAGTTCATAATAATAACAATCACAGTCATCATGAGTCACATGTCATGATCCATGTTCTGGTTTAGCAGTTTTTCCTCCGAAGACCGACACTAAGACCGACACTTGACCCATCCCAGACTGTAGTCCTTAACCATGGACACAGCTATTCGAATATATATAATCTCTACAGAGGGTGTACTCTTTACCCACGACTAATGGATTCCTTTAGTCCATCGGGACTAATTCTGTCTACGGTCTTTTAATTGAAAACACACCTGACCGCACACACCAGCCTAACTTACCGGTGTCTGGAATCACCCATGACACCCGTTAAGCGAAACTCTAAGTGGGGAGGCTACAACCTCGACTAGCATGGGATCACAAAATTTATAACGCGCATAAACTAGGGGAGCGACCCCCTCGGCTCCAACCGAAACACCCATGCCCCCGGACCAGGTGGCATGCCTACCGGATGCAGCCGGTATATTCCACCATGGCCTCTCTGTATAGTGTGTGCTAGAAAGGGGTTGACAACTTACTGAACCATACCCTACCTATGGCAGGTACAAGTGGTAGTACAAGACAAGTATGGGGGTTACTGGAACAAGACTCGATCTATGGTCGACTCAGGAGGTCAAAGCATTTCCTGCATGATAAGCATAAGGAATATATTTCACACCAATCAGATAGAATCACCATTCATCATACCTCACCATGCCTTACCAGACACAACCGTCTCGACGAGGAACTAGGGACAAGCTCGTGTCTACCCAAGACAGAGGCTTTCCCGGGTTCCTTCCAATAGGCATGAAAGGCATACGAGGGTGACTACTATCACAAACATACCAAATACCAGAAGCACGGAATCATCAGTATGCACTCATGAGTATGATCATATCAACACATAAAATAACGAACACTCCGTGTCAAGGTGGTGTTGTAACCGTATCAAACAACACACAACAATATTGTGCCAGGGTTTAGAATGCTTGACTTCAAGAGTATGCAAGTGTGGGGCACATTTTGAAAGTTGCCTTCTCTCTCCAAAAATTCTATTTAAGAAAATTTCAAATTAACACATAGTTTCAAAACAGTACAAAAAAGTTGCTTGGAAAATTTTCAAATAAATATGAAAATAAACTAGACAAAATTTGAGAAACAACTGAAATAGAATCAAGTCAATTGGACTTATATTTAGAAAGTTATAGCCAGTCAAAGTTTAGTCAAAATCTGTTTTTAATAAAAATCAGAAAAAGAAAACGTTTCGGGGAGCTTACGCTTTTCTTTTAGCGAAGACGTATTCGGTGGAGAACGCTTCCACTTCAGACATGCTTTGGCGGGCAGGGTCACTGACAGTGGGTCCATCGGGCCCACTGGTCAGGTTTGACCAGTCGCCCGCGCCTCCTTCCTCCTCTGGCCGAGCAGAGGCGGGGCTCCGGTGATCGCCGTCGACGAACGGCGGCTCCCCACGGGGTTCCGAGGGCAGGGATGGATCCGCCAGTCCAGGGCGGTCCTCCCAGTGGTCGAAGGGCTGGCGGGGATGAAGGGAGTCACCGGCGGCGAGCTCCGCGGCGGACGGTGGCTTCGGGAGGATTGGGGTCTTGAGCTACGGTGGCTCCCGATCATGTTTGAGAGGTGGGGTGGCTCCGCAAGGACGAGGGGGAGAGGATGGTGGTGCTGGAAGGACAGGGGAGGCCCTGCTTGCAACGTTCGGCACTGGAGCGTGGCGGCGGCCGAACTGATCGGAGACGAGGGAGAAAGCCTCCCTCCGTCGATTGCTGGCCATGGGGGGTCTAGAGGGATGGCTGAGGTCAACTGAGGGTCTGGACGAGCTCGGGGGCTCCTTTTATAGGCGGCCGTGGTCGGTTCCTGTGGCTGCGGATAGGAACGCCGGCGAACCGCCATTCTGTAGCCAGGGGGCGCGTGGCGATGGCTGGTGGGGTTTGGCAGGGCGAATGGATGAGCTCGGGCTGTTCCAGGGGTAGCTGGCGAGCTGGAGTGGCTCGGGCGGCGCCGTCCATAGCAGAGGCCTGCTGCGGCCGTCGGCGGCTTGCGGTGGTGGCGCTGTGGAGCGTCATGAGGGGGCCAGGGCGGCTCTGCGGCGAGGGAGGGGTCGGACACATTAGCGGTGAGTGGCCAAGGGTCAGCACGAGCGCGGGGAGGGTGGCAGGGAGACGCAGTGACTCGGGCGCATGCACGTGCAAAACGCGCGCTCTGGCTGCGCCAAGAGCACGCACGCTAGGTGCTCGGCGCAATGCCAGCGCGTGCTAGAGGGCTTGGATGAGGCTGGGGATTAACAGGTCTAGGTTAGAGTTTGCAAGGAGATTAGTGGACATGGTGGTTTGGTCAGGGGATCAAGTCCACAATGCAAACTAAAAACCAAGCCAAAACTGGCCATGCACACAAGGTGTTTGACAGAATGCTATGGTCATCTAGGCATCTCTTGGGGTGGCCAAAAACTCCAGATCATAGTCTCTTTAGATGATAAAGAGGGTGGCAAGGTTAGTTTGTCAAAAACAAAAACTTGTTAGTGCAAGTTTTTGAGAAAACCAAATTTGGATAAAAAGAAAAGGGCATTATTGCATGTACTTAAAATCCTCCAATGGGCCCAATCTCCTGAACTTAAGGGTTTGGTAGAGTGGTCTCTAAGCAGGAGAAAAATCATGGGCACTAGAGCAAAACAAAATAGGGTCGCAATAGAAAACACCCAACTGGACCAGAGGGCAAAAGAGGATGATTTGCTCAAATTTTTCAAAGAACACCAGTGGGTTTTTGCATAAAATTGAATTATACACTACTACTAACATCCCCTAATTTTGGTGGAAGCTTTAAAGAAATATTTAAATAGGTTTTTGTGCAATTTTACAAACTGGACCAGATTTGAAAACTTGGGGTAGAGCTCAAAATTTCCAAATGACTAAAAGAGATTTTTGCATAAAAGTGATGTGGGAGCATCCCATGACATCTCCAAATTTTGGTGAAACTTATAACTAATTTTATCAATGGGTTGTAGTCCAAAAGAGGCTCCAAAACTTATGAAAATCATTTTTAAAGAAATAAAGCTCAGGGAAAAATAATTATGCAAATAAATCCACTGATAAAAGAAATGTTTTTCTTGAGAGGGTAAACAAGTCCAACAATATTTTTGAAAAGTTTTCACTTGGGGTGAAAACTCCACAATATCAAAGAAAAGAGTGGTTCTGAAAACAAAAGATAAATCCACAAAAATGAAAATTTCATTTCTTGGAAATTTTTTAATAAACAAATCATGGTTAAAATTTTTGGGGTGTTACAGGTTTCACTAGTGGCTTCTCTCAAGATAGCATAAGTATTACGGTGGGTGAACAAATTACTGTCGAGCAATTGATAGAAAATCGAATAATTACGACAATATCTAGGTATGATCATGTATATAGGCATCACGTCCGTGACAAGTAGACCGACTCCTGCCCGCATCTACTACTATTACTCCATACATCGACCGCTATCCAGCATGCATCTAGAGTATTAAGTTCATAAGAACGGAGTAACGCCTTAAGAAAGATGACATGATGTAGAGGGATAAACTCATGCAATATGATGTAAACCCCATCTTTTTATCCTCGATGGCAACAATACAACACGTGTCATTTCCCTTTCTGTCACTGGGATTGAGCACCGCAAGATTGAACCCAAATCTAAGCACTTCTCCCATTGCAAGATAGATCAATCTAGTAAGCCAAACCAAACTGATAATTCGATGAGACTTGCAAAGATAAACCAATCATACATAAAAGATGCAAAGTAAATAAAGCAAAATAAAAACGGTGCAAGAAATAGCTTGTTGACGGAAGATTAATATGATAGAAAATAGACCCGGGGGCCATAGGTTTCACTAGTGGCTTCTCTCGAGAGCATAAGTATTACGGTGGGTAAACAAATTACTATTGAGCAATTGATAGAATTGAGCATAGATATGAGAATATCTAGGTATGATCATGCATATAGGCATCACGTCCGAGACAAGTAGACCGACTCCTGCCTGCATCTGCTACTATTACTCCACACATCCACCGCTATCCAGCATGCATCTAGAGTATTAAGTTCAAAAGCACAGAGTAACGCTTTAAGCAAGATGACATGATGTAGAGGGATGAACTCATGCAATATGATATAAACCCCATCTTGTTATCCTCGATGGCAACAATACAATACGTGCCTTGCTGCCCCTACTGTCACTGGGAAAGGACACCGCAAGATTAAACCAAAAGCTAAGCACTTCTCCCATTGCAAGAAAGATCAATCTAGTAGGCTAAACCAAACTGATAATTCAAAGAGACTTGCAAAGATAACAAATCATACATAAAAGAATTCAGAGAAGATTCAAATATTGTTCATAGATAAAACTTGATCATAAACCCACAATTCATCGGATCTCGACAAACACACCGCAAAAGAAGATTACATCGAATAGATCTCCAAGAGAATCGAGGATAACTTTGTATTGAGATCCAGAGAGAGAGAGAGAAGAAGAAGCCATCTAGCTACTAGCTATGGACCCGAAGGTCTGAAGTAAACTACTCACACATCATCAGAGGGGCCATGGAGTTGATGTAGAGGCCCTCCGTGATCAATGCCCCCTCCGGTGGAGCTCCAAAAAAGGCCCCAGATGGGATCTCTTGGGTACAGAAGGTTGCGGCGGTGGAAATAGGGTTTCGTAGTGCTCTTGGATGTTTTGCGGGGTATATGGATATATATAGGAGGAAGAAGTAGGTCGGTGGAGCAACGAGGGGCCCACGAGGGTGGAGGGAGCGCCGAGGGGGTGGGCGCGCCACCCTACCTCGTGGCCTCCTCGATTGTTTCTTGACGTCCACTCCAAGTCTCCTGGATCACGTTTGTTCCAAAAATAACGCTCCTGAAGGTTTCATTCCGTTTGGACTCCATTTGATATTCCTTTTCTGCGAAACACTAAAATAGGAAAAAAAAAGGCAATTTGGGCTGGCCTCTAGTTAATAGGTTAGTCCCAAAAATAATATAAAAGTGTAAAATAAAGCCCATTAACATCCAAAACAGATAATATAGTAGCATGGAACAATCAAAAATTATAGATACATTGGAGACGTATCAAGCATCCCCAAGCTTAATTCCTGCTCATCATCGAGTAGGTAAATGATAAAAAAGAATTTTTGATGTGGAATGCTTCCAAACATATTTCTCAATGCAATTTTTTTTTATTGTGGCATGAAAGTTCAGATCCGAAAGATTCAAGATAAAAGTTTAATATTGACATAGAAACAATAATACTTCAAGCATACTAACTAAGCAATTATGTCTTCTCAAAATATCATGGCTAAAGAAAGTTATCCCTACAAAATCATATAGTCTGGCTATGCTCTATCTTCATCACACAAAATATTAAATCATGCACAACCTCGATGACAAGCCAAGCAATTGTTTCATACTTTTGATGTTCTCAAACTTTTTCAATCTTCACGCAATATATGAGCGTGAGCCATGGATATAGCACTATGGTGGAATAGAATGGTGGTTGTGGAGAAGACAAAAAGGAGAATATAGTCTCACATCAACTAGGCGTATCAACGGGCTATGGAGATGCCCATTAATAGATATCAATGTGAGTGAGTAGGGATTGCCATGCAACGGATGCACTAGAGCTATAAGTATATGAAAGCTCAACAAAAGAAACTAAGTGGGTGTGCATCCAACTTGCTTGCTCACGAAGACCTAGGGCAATTTGAGGAAGCCCATCTTTGGAATATACAAGCTAAAGTTCTATAACGTAAAATTCCCACTAGTTTATGAAAGTGACAACATTGGAGACTCTCTATCATGAAGATCATGGTGCTACTTTGAAGCACAAGTGTGGAAAAAGGATAGTAACATTGTCCCTTCTCTCTTTTTCTCTCATTTTTTTATTTGGGCCTTCTTTATTTTTTTTTCTTTTGGCGTCTTTTCTTTTCTTTTTTTTTCGTCCGGGGTCTCATCGCGACTTGTGGGGGAATTATGGTCCCGACATGCGGAAATGCCATAATAGGTAGGTATGGTGGCTGTTTTGAGGAAGGTATATGGTGGGTTTATGATACCGGCGAAAGTTGCGCGGTACTGGAGAGGCTAGCAATGGTGGAAGGGTGAGGGTGCGTATAATCCATGGACTCAACATTAGTCATAAAGAACTCACATACTTATTGCAAAAATCTATTAGTTATCGAAACAAGGTAGTATGCGCATGCTCCTAGGGGGATAGATTGGTAGGAAAAGACCATCGCTCATCCCCGACCGCCACTCATAAGGAAGGCAATCAATAAATAAATCATGCTCCGACTTCATCACATAACAATTCACCATACGTGCATGCTACGGGAATTACAAACTTCAACACAAGTATTTCTCAAATTCACAACTACTCAACTAGCATGACTCTAGTATCACCATCTCCATATCTCAAAACAATCATCAAGTATCAAACTTATCTCAGTATTCAATGCACTTATATGAAAGTTTTTATAATGCCTAAAAGCAAATTGCCATGTTGTTCTAAAGGACTCTCAAAATAATATAAGTGAAGATTGAGAGATCAATTATTTCTATAAAATAGAACCACCGCCGTGCTCTAAAAGATATAAGTGAAGCACTAGAGCAAAAACTATATAGCTCAAAAGATATAAGTGAAGCGCATAGAGTATTCTAATAAATTCTGATTTATGTGTGTATCTCTCAAAAGGTGTGTACAGCAAGGATGATTGTGGTAAACTAAAAATCAAATTCTCAAATCATACAAGACGCTCCAAGCAAAACACATATCATGTGGCGAATAAAAATATAGCTCCAAGTAAAGTTACCGATGAACAAAGACAAAAGAGGGAATGCCTTCCGGGGCATCCCCAAGCTTAGGCTTTTTGGTGTCCTTGGATTTACCTTGGGTTGACTTGGGCATCCCCAAGTTTAGGCTCTTGCCACTCCTTGTTTCATAATCCATCAAATATTTATCCAAAACTTGAAAACATCACAACACAAAACTTAACAAGAAAATATCGTGAGCTCCGTTAGCGAAAGAAAACAAAACACCACTTTAAGGTACTGTAATGAACTCATTCTTTAATTATATTGGTATTAAACCTACTGTATTCCAACTTCTCTATGGTTTATAAACTCTATTACTAGCCATAGATTCATCAAAATAAGCAAACAACACACGAAAAACAGAATCTGTCAAAAATAGAACAGTCTGTAGTAATCTGTAACTAACGCAAACTTCTTTAAGCCAAAAAATTCTAAAATAAATTTCTGGACGTGAGGAATTTATCTATTAATCATCTGCAAAAAGAATTAACTAAATAACACTCTCCAATAAAAAATGGCAGCAATTCTCGAGAGCGATAAAGTTTCTGTTTTTTACAGCAAGATCAAAAAGACTTTCCCCAAGTCTTCCCAACGGTTCTACTTGGCACAAACACTAATTAAACACAAAAAACACAATCAAAACATAGGATAGATAAATTATTTATTACTAAACATGAGAAAAAAGCAAGGAATAAAAATAGAATTGGGTTGCCTCCCAACAAGCGCTATCGTTTAATGCCCCTAGCTAGGCATAAAAGCGAAGATAGATCTAGGTATTGCCATCTTTGGTAGGCAATCCATAAGTGGCTCTCATAATAGATTCATATGGTAATTTAATTTTCTTTCTAGGGAAGTGTTCCATGCCTTTCCTTAACAGAAATTGGAATCTAATATTCCCTTCCTTCATATCAATAATTGCACCAATCGTTCTAAGGAAAGGTCTACAAAGAATAATAGGACATGAAGGATTGCAATCTATATCAAGAACAATGAAATCTACGGGCACATAATTCCTATTTGCAACAATAAGAACATCATTAATCTTTCCCATAGGTTTCTTAATAGTGGAATCTGCAAGGTGCAAGTTTAAAGAACAATCATCAAATTCACGGAAACCTAGCAAATCACACAAAGTTTTTGGGATCGTGGAAACACTAGCACCCAAATCACACAAAGCATAGCATTCATGATCTTTAATTTTTATTTTAATAGTAGGTTCCCACTCATCATAAAGTTTTCTAGGGATAGAAACTTCCAACTCAAGTTTTTCTTCATAAGATTGCATCAAAGCATCAACGATATGTTTAGTAAAAGCTTTATTTTGACTATAAGCATGAGGAGAATTTAGCATGGATTGCAACAAGGAAATACAATCTATCAAAGAGCAATTATCATAATTAAATTCCTTGAAATCCAAGATAGTGGGTTCGTTGCTATCTAAAGTTTTGACCTCTTCAATCCCACTTTTAACAATTTTAGCATCAAGATCTAAAAACTCCGAATTATTGGGACGCCTTCTAACTAAAGTTGACTCATCTCCAGTCCCATCATTATCAAGATTCATATTGCAAAACAAATATTTAATAGGGGACACATCAATCATTTTTAGATCTTCATCCTTATTATCATGAAAACTAGAAGAACACGCTTTTATGAAGTAATCTTTCTTAGCACGCATCCTAGCGGTTCTTTCTTTGCACTCACCAATGGAAATTCTCATGGCTTTGAGAGACTCATTGATATCATGCTTAGGTGGAATAGATCTAAGTTTCAAAGAATCAACATCAAGAGAAATTCTATCCACGTTCCTAGCCAACTCATCAATCTTAAGCAATTTTTCTTCAATCAAAGCATTGAAACTCTTTTGCGAACTAATAAATTCTTTAATACTAGATTCGAAATCAGAGGGCATCTTATTATAATTTCCATAAGAATTGTTGTAGGAATTACCATAATTATTAGAGGAATTACTAGGAAACGGCCTAGAATTAAAATTACCTCTATACGTGTTGTTACCAAAATTGTTCCTACCAACAAAATTCACATCCATAGATTCATTATTATTCTCAATCAAAGTAGACAAAGGCATATCATTAGGATCAGTAGGAGCACTCTTATTAGAAAACAATTTCATAAGTTCATCCATCTTTCCACTCAAAACATTAATCTCTTCAATTGCATGCACCTTTTTACTAGTAGATCTTTCAGTGTGCCATTGAGAATAATTAACCATAATATTATCTAGGAGTTTGGTAGCTTCTCCTAAAGTGATTTCCATAAAACTGCCTCCCGTGGCCGAATCTAAAAGATTTCTAGAAGCAAAGTTCAATCAGGCATAAAATTTTTGTATAATCATCCAAATATTCAAACCATGTGTAGGGCAATTACGTATCATTAATTTCATCCTCTCCCAAGATTGTGCAACATACTCATGATCAAGTTGCTTAAAATTCATAATATCGTTTTTAAGAGAGATGATCTTAGCGGTAGGAAAATACATAGAGATAAAATCATCTTTGCACTTATTCCATGAATCAATACTATTTTTAGGCAAAGACGAAAACCAAGATTTAGCACGATCTCTAAGCGAAAACGGAAATAGTTTAAGTTTAACAATATCATTATCAACATATTTCTTCTTTTGCATATCACACAAATCAACAAAGTTGTTTAGATGGGTAGCGGCATCTTCACTAGGAAGGCCAGAAAACGGATCTTTCATGACAAGATTCAGCAAAGCAGTATTAATCTCACAAGATTCAACATCGGTAAGAGGAGCAATTGGAGTGCTAATAAAATCATTATTGTTGGTATTGGCAAAGTCACACAATTTAGTATTATCTTGAGCCACCATGACAGGCAAGCAATCCAACACACAAGCAAACAAGAAACAGGAAAAAAAGGCAAATTGAGAAAGAGAAGAGGAACGGAAAAAGAGGGCGAATAAAACGGCAAGGGTGAAGTGGGGGAGAGGAAAACGAGAGGCAAATGGCAAATAATGTAATGCGAAGGATAAGAGTTATGATGGGTACTTGGTATGTCTTGACTTGGCGTAGATCTCCCTGGCAACAATGCCAGAAATCCTTCTTGCTACCTCTTGAGCACTGCGTTGGTTTTCCCTTGAAGAGGAAAGGGTGATGCAGTAAAGTAGCGTAAGTATTTTCCTTAGTTTTTGAGAACCAATGTATCAATCTAGTAGGAGAACATGCGCAAGTCACCTCGTACCTACACAAACAAATAAGAATCTCGCAACCAACGCGATAAAGGGGTTGTCAATCCCTTCACGACCACTTGCAAGAGTGAGATCTAATAGAGATGATAAATATTTTTGGTATTTTTATGATATATATTGAAAGTAAAGATTGCAAAATAAAATAGATTGGAAACTTGTATGATGGAAAATAGACCCGGGGGCCATAGGTTTCACTAGTGGCTTCTCTCAAGATAGCATAAGTATTACGGTGGGTGAACAAATTACTGTCGAGCAATTGATAGAAAAGTGAATAATTATGACAATATATAGGTATGATCATGTATATAGCATCACGTCTGTGACAAGTAGTCTGACTCCTGCCTGCATCTACTACTATTACTCCACACATCGACTGCTATCCAGTATGCATCTAGAGTATTAAGTTCATAAGAACGGTGTAACGCCTTAAGCAAGATGACATGATGTAGAGGGATAAACTCATGCAATATGATGTAAACCCCATCTTTTTATCCTCGATGGTAACAATACAATACGTGTCGTTTCCCTTTCTGTCACTGGGATCGAGCACCGCAAGATTGAACCCAAAGTTAAGCACTTCTCCCGTTGCAAGAAAGATCAATCTAGTAGATCAAATCAAACTGATAATTCAAAGAGACTTGCAAAGATAAACCAATCTTTACCTAATAATAAAGGATGGATGCTTTCATAGTTCTCCATATGTCATATCTTTATATCCGTTGATTTTGTGTTAATCATAAAGATTAACGGCGGAGATTTAAAACGCACAACCTTAAAAAAAGAACATAAGCACGTAGGCATCTTACGTAGCTTTGTCTGTCCATCTTCGTACTTTCCTTAAAAACATGTTCTTTTTCCCTACGTTATTACTTGAGCTTGGACAACTAAAAGGAAATCGATTAGGAAAGCTGAAATCCTGACCACGTCGGACTCCAGCGCTCAAAAATATAAAAGCCAAACCAACCTCGACACCAAATCACCCGACACCCGACACCAAATCGCTCTGCCGCCCCGTGTGGCGGCGTTTGACGCCACAAGTGGCTGCCATGAAGCTGGAAAGCCACCTGCCAACCTCCTTCACCTCCTTCCTCCCATCGGCGCGCATGAGAAGGAATCAGATCAGAGTAGAATCCCTTAATCTAAACCAGGAGGAGCTCCCATTAAAACAAGATGGTGTGCAGGCTGCGGGGAGCTGCGGCGGCAAGTGTCGGCACATGTCTTGAAGTGCCATGGAGCAAAGCTTGTGAGGATGTAGGGGTTGTTGCTTGTGTTGGTCTTCCTTTGCTTTTCCTTTGCCAATCTGCTCTCTTGTCTCTTGTAGTCACAAATTGGCCATATGTGCATCTGTTCTTCTTAATAGATATATTAATTTTATTGGTAAGATTGATGACAGATTGCTACATTTTATTGAATTTGATCTAATTTATTTTGAGATTATTAACTTTGTGAGGTTTTTTTTCACATTCACCCATTGCAAGGGCTCTGCTCTGATTACTTGTGAGCAGAGTGTTTTTTCGAGAAGATGATAATATGCAACAGAACACAAGTACGTACGAGCTAGCAAGTTGTTAGGTTGATTCCTTTGGCTGGTGGCGTATGGGATGTGGCAAAAATATGGATTTCGTATACTGTACATGAGTGATTCTCATTTCAGTGGCTAATTCTGTATCTGTTTGTGGCTTTGTGCAGCAATGCAATCTACCAATAGCTTGCAAATGCAGCTGGAGGAGGAAAGATTTACCACACATGTAAAGAAAGCAAGTGTTCCTCTCCCCGTGAGTCAATTGCTTCCTGGTTGTATTCACTTCAGTTAGTTATACACAATTGTTCTTACTAATTCATTGTTTATGTTTAAGTGTTCGTCTTTTACACCGGAATATGAAGAGAATTTGAAGCCTAATTTAGGCATGACATTTGAAGGATTAGAGGCTGTTGAGAAGTTCTATAAGTTTTATGCACATGAATCTGGTTTTGGAGTTCGTGTTGGACAACAGAAGAATTTAGAGAATGAGGTAGTTCGCACTAAATGATACATGTGTAACAGGGAAGGATTCAAGTCAGGGTAATAGACTGATGATCTGTCAAAGAAAAGGCGCAAGAACACGGCCACAAGATGTGCTTGTGATGCAGGTATCTTTGTGAAGTTGTGTGGTAATGATACCTACAAGATAGAATCATGGGTTGAGCACCACAATCATGGTCTTGTGTCACCTGATAAGTGCCACTTGATCAGATCGAATCGTTGAGTTATTGAGAGTGCAAAGAATGCATTCTACACATGTAACAAAGCAAGCATAGACACCTGTCAGGCATACAGGCTTCTCCAAGTCAGCGAGGGTTCCTGCAGTCAAGCACACTAGGCAAGAGGAATATGAGGTATTTATTGGTTGCAACATCCCTACTCAAGTTGACATACACTTGCCAAATGATGTTTGTTTGGCAGGGAGAAGTAAAAGAATAAGGAGAGGAAAGGAGATGAATGGGGAAGAACAGAAAAAGAAGAACAAAGAAGCCAAGCCAAGGTGGCACGCTCATGCAAGACATGCAACCAAGTAGGGTTTCATGATAGTCGCAATTGTCCAAAGAAAAAGAGTCAAGGAAAAGAAGTCATGGATGTGCATGACATGCATACAGATTGTGCATCATGAAAGCTACACCTCTTGCAAGAAAAAGAATGCTTTATCAATAGTATTGTTTTATTCGATGTACAAAATTTCTTCATGTAATGGATCAAAAAATGATTCTGTCCAACTGTCTGTCTTAGTGGTGAGTAGATTCAATGAATTACAGTTTTTCTATCAGGTTATGAAGCTTGCAGTAACATGCCTCTGTAGGACTTAGTAAATTGACATGAATCATTAATTTTATCTTAGTTTTCAGCATGTTTTAGTTTTTACTCTTGCTACCCGAGTCTTGATCGCCACTGCATTTGTGAGGAAATATATATCGTTTTCCATTGGAACACATAGTCAACCAGTTTGTGGAAAGGCTCAGCTTTCTATCATTAAAGCTTGACTGAGAAAGGTGAAACACATTACAGATCTTGTATCAATACAGAGGTCCAGGATTAGGACTTGGTCGGCTAAACTGTTAGTAAGTCCTTCATCTATGGTTCGCTGCATTCTTTGAATTACGCTGGTTCGCTTGCTTGCTTCACCAAAGTTGAGAGGAACCTCCAAAGAAAAGGTTTATGTACCAGTTGGTATGATGATGAAGGTTTCAGTATGTGAACTTCCATATGTTTTTATGATAATTATATTTTTTTGGCTAGCATATCTGAACATCTATGGCTTGATTCAGTCATTAAGTCATACAAAAAAAAGAAATGTTCACCTCATTAAGTCATTCAGTCATTAAGTCACACAAGAACACCTCATATATGAACTTCCATATGTTTTTATTAGAAATCTTTCTTTCTCAATTTTCCATTCAGATTAACTTGCACTCATGTCTCTCTAATAATCGATGTTCACAAACGATGTACATCACATTCTAACTCCCGAGCTACACGCACACCCAACAACGAACAATTGGAATCAGTTGGCTGTACAGAAGCCAATCTGCAAGTACTAGATACAGTTACAAGAAAGATGAAAATTCAGAGTCTGTAGCAGGCCAATCTCCCGAGCTCCAAGCCTGCCATGTCCACAGCCCACGCGAGTCTGTTGTCAGGCACTCACAGGACGAGCACGCAGTGCAAGGCTACGGCGCGGAGGCTGCGGACGCCAGTAGCCTCGGCATCAGGACCGGCGAGAGGAGGATGTGCACGGCGGCGGCCATAGACCTTGGCTAGGGCACGGCAGACCGCGTCGGGGCCGAAGAATGGCATCTCGCTTCTGGCGACCGCGAGCGCAGATGCATGTTGCAGACTTTGAGCCGAGCTTGCCCGCCGTCGCCGTTGTAAGAACTAGCACGCGTATTGTTTAGAGATAAGACGAGGGTTCCGAAGTTATTTGATTCAGGGGCTATTTTGTAAAATAAACGGGCCAGACATGGGCGTTTTAGTGCAAAATTTCATTCGATTGATCAGCCACACACGATTTAGATCGGCCAGTTAGAAACTCTTCGGATACACGGATGCACAAAACTAGCGGAGTCATAGGATACAACGCCTTGGAATGGACAAGATTGGAGGAGATTATGAATTTATATTCTAAACATGTACATGAAGATTGACTCAATTTTGAGTCATATGTGTGATCTTACCTGGGTGTTATATGCAAGAAATTCCTCAAAAATGTGCATCTTCTATAGTGGTTGGAGGTCTCTTCACCCCAAAATTCATAATTTTCGGCAAATCAATGTAGCAAAGCATGTGTGTTTCAGACATTTCCTTTTTAAATTTTCAGAATATGTTAATGCTTTTTAAAATCTTGGTAGATCCCAACAACACTATTTACCTAATTCCTTTTAGATAAACATGATTCTTTGTAATTAATTTGTTTTTTGGTTGGAGTTACTACAATTTGCAACCAATCAATTATATTTTCTTCTGTAATAACCTTTTCAAATTCCGCATATCATGAGAATCTTGCGGATAATAGGTTTTTAATTATCACTTTAGCTCTTATATGATGCGAGGACACATGTGGTGTGACATGTAAAAATAAAGGACGCCAACCTGTGTGTGGGGGTGGGGGTTCCGAGTCATGTTTACGAGTCCACCGTGTATCTCTTTTCTCCCGTTGCAACGCACGGGCATGTTTACTAGTCATACATAAAAGAATTCAGAGAAGATTCAAATATTGTTCATAGATAAACTTGATCATAAACCCACAATTCATCGGATCTCGACAAACACACCGCAAAATAAGATTACATCGAATAGATCTCCAAGAGAATCGAGGAGAACTTTTTATTGAGATTCAGAGAGAGAGAAGAAGCCATTTAGCTACTAGTTGTGGACCCGAAGATCTGAAGTAAACTACTCACACATCATCGGAGGGGCCATGGAGTTGATGTACAGGCCCTCCATGATCAATGCCCCCTCCGGTGGAGCTCCAAAAAAGGCCCCAAGATGGGATCTCTTGGGTACAGAAGATTGCGGTGGTGGAAATAGGGTTTCATGGTGCTCCTGGATGTTTGCGGGGTATATGGATATATATAGGAGGAAGAAGTAGGTCGGTGGAGCAACGAGAGGCCCATGAGGGTGGAGGGCACGCCCAGGGGGGTGGGCGTGCCCCCTGCCTCGTGGCATCCTCGATTGTTTCTTGACGTCCACGCCAAGTCTCCTGGATCACGTTTGTTCCAAAAATAACGCTCCCGAAGGTTTCATTCCGTTTGGACTCCGTTTGATATTCCTTTTCTGCGAAACACTAAAATAGGTAAAAAAACAGCAATTTGGGTTGGGCCTCCGGTTAATAGGTTAGTCCCAAAAATAATATAAAAGTGTAAAATAAAGCCCATTAACATTCAAAACAGATAATATAATAGCATGGAAGAATCAAAAATTATAGATATGTTGGAGACGTATCACGGAACCTTGGCGGAACCAATCTAGGGCTCCGACAGAGCTGTTCTGCTGGGGAAACTTCCCTCCGGGAGGGGGAAATCATTACCATCGTCATCACCATCGATCCTCTCATCAGGAGGGGGTCAATCTCCATAAACATCTTCACCACCACCATCTCATCTCAAACCCTAGTTCATCTCTTGTATCCAATCTTTGTCCCAAAGCCTCAAATTGGTACCTGTGGGTTGCTAGTAGTGTTGATTACTCCTTGTAGTTGATGCTAGTTGGTTTACTTGGTGGAAGATCATATGTTCAGATCCATTATGCATATTAATACCCCTCTGATTTTGAACATGAATATGATTTGTGAGTAGTTACGTTTGTCCCTGAGGACATGGGAGAAGTCTTACTATAAGTAGTCATGTGAATTTGGTATTCGTTCGATATTTTGATGAGATGTATGTTGTCTTTCCTCTAGTGGTGTCATGTGAACGTCGACTACATGACACTTCACCATTGTTTGGGCTTAGAGGGAGGCATTGGTAAGTAATAAGTAGATGATGGGTTGCTAGAGTGACAGAAGCTTAAACCCTAGTTTATGCATTGCTTCGTAAAGGGCTGATTTGGATCCATATGTTTCATGCTATGGTTAGGTTTACCTTAATACTTCTGTTGTAGTTGCGGATGCTTGCAATAGGGGTTAATCATAAGTGGGATGCTTGTCCAAGGAAGGGCAGTACCCAAGCACCGGTCCACCCACATATCAAATTATCAAAGTACCGAACGCGAAACATATGAACGTGATGAAAACTAGCTTGACGATAATTCCCATGTGTCCTCAGGAGCGCTTTCCTTTATATAAGAGTTTGTCCAGGCTTGTCCTTTGCTACAAAAGGATTGGGCCATCTTGCTGCACCTTATTTACTTTTATTACTTGTTAACCGATACAAATTACCTTATCACAAAACTATCTGTTAACGATAATTTCAGTGCTTGCAGAGAATACCTTGCTGAAAACAACCGTTTACCATTTCCTTCTGCTCCTCGTTGGGTTCAACACTCTTACTTAACGAAAAGGCTACGATAGATCCCCTACACTTGTGGGTCATCAGACAGCTGCATTCACGTTAAATAGGGCACTATCTAGATTCATTGAGACGACACCATATGAACTGTGGTTTAGCAACAAACCTAAGTTGTCATTTCTTAAAGTTTGGGGTTGTGATGCTGATGTGAAAAAGTTTCAAACTGATAAGCTCGAACCCAAATCGGAGAAGTGCGTCTTCATAGGATACCCAAAAGAAACTGTTGGGTACACCTTCTATCACATATCCGAAGGCAAGATATTCGTTGCTAAGAATGGATCCTTTCTAGAGAAGGAGTTTCTCTCGAAAGAAGTGAGTGGGAGGGTAGAACTTGATGAGATAATTGTACCTTTTCTCGAATTGGAAAGTAGCTCATCACTGAAATCAGTTCCAATGATGCCTACACCAATTAGTGAGGAAGTTAATGATGATGACCATAAAACTTCAGATCAAGTTACTACCGAACCTCGTAGGTCAACCAGAGTATGATCTGCACGATGGATGGTTTGAGGCCATGAAATCTGAGATAGAATCCATGTATGAGAACAAAGTGTGGACTTTGGTGGACTTGCTCGATGATCAGCAATCCATTAAGAATAAATTGATCTTCAAGAGAAGACGGACGCGGATAGTAGTGTTACTATCTACATAGATGGACTTGTCGAAAAGGGTTTTTGATAAATTCAAGATGTTGACTACAATGAGATTTTCTCACTTGCATCGATGCTTAAAGTCTGTCTGAATCATGTTAGCAATTGCCACATTTTATGAAATCTGGCAAATGGATGTCAAAACTGCATTCCTTAATGGATTTCTTAAATAAGAGTTGTATATGATGCAACAAGAAGGTTTTGTCAATCCTAAAGGTGCTAACAAAGTGTGCAAGCTCCAGCGATCCATCTATGGACTAGTGCAAGCATCTCGGAGTTGGAATATGCGCTTTGATAGTATGATCAAAGCATATGGTTTTATACAGACTTTTGGAGAAGCCTATATTTACAAGAAAGTGAGTGGGAGCACTACAGCCTTTCTGATAAGTATATGTGAATGACATATTGTTGATCGGAAATGATGTAGAATTTTCTGAAAAGCATAAAGGAGTGTTTGAAAGGAGTTTTTCAAAGAAAGACCTCCGTGAAGCTACTTACATATTAAGCATCAAGATCTATAGAGATAGATCAAGACGCTTGATATATTTTCAATGAGTACATACCTTGACAAGATTTTGAAGTAGTTCAAAAATGGAATAGTCAAAGAAGGAGTTCTTGCCTATGTTGCAAGGTATGAAGTTGAGTAAAGGCTCAAAACCCGACCACGACAAAAAAAGAAAGAGAATGAAAATCATTCCCCATGCCTCAGTCATATGTTCTATGAAGTATGGTATGCTATGTACCAGGCCTATTGTGTACCTCACCATGAGATTGGCAAGAGGGTACAATAGTGGTCCAGGAGTGGATCACTGGACAATGGGCAAAAATATCCTTAGTGGAATAAGGAAATGTTTCTTAGTTATTGAGGTGACAAAGAGTTCGTCGTAAAGAGTTACGTCAATGTAAGCTTTGACACCGATCTGGATGACTCTAAGTCTCGATCTAGATACATATTGAAAGTGGGAGGAATTAGCTAGAGTAGCTTCGTGCGAAGCATTGTAGACATAGAAAATTTGCAAAATACATACGGCTCTGAATGTGGCAGACCCGTTGACTAAATTTCTCTCACAAGAAAAACACGATCACTCTTTGGGTGTTAATCACACAACGATGTGAACTAGATTATTGACTCTAGTAAACCCTTTGGGTATTAGTCACATGGAAATGTGAACTATTGGTGTTGAATCACATGACGATGTGAACTAGATTATTGACTCTAGTGCAAGTGGGAGACTGAAGGAAATATGCCCTAGAGGCAATAATAAAGTTGTTATTTATATTTCCTTATATCATGATAAATGTTTATTATTCATGCTAGAATTGTATTAACTGGAAACTTGGTACATGTGTGAATACACAGACAAACAAAGTGTCACTAGTTTGCCTCTACTTGACTAGCTCGTTGAATCGATGATGGTTATGTTTCTTAACCGTAGACATGAGTTTTCATTTGATTAACGGGATCACATCATTAGAGAATGATATGATTGACTTGACCCATCCGTTAGCTTAGCACGATGATTGTTTAGTTTGTTGCTACTGCTTTCTTCATGACTTACACATGTTCCTCAAACTATGAGATTATGCAACTGCCGAATACCGGAGGAACACCTTGTGTGCTATCAAACGTCACAACGTAACTAGGAGATTATAAAGATGCTCTATAGGTGTCTCCGGTGGTGTTTGTTGAGTTGGCATAGATCGAGATTAGGATTTGTCACTCCGTGTATCGCAGAGGTATCTCTGGGCTCTCTCGGTAATGCACATCACTAGAAGCCTTGCAAGCAATGTGACTAATGAGTTAGTTACGGGATGATGCATTACGGAACGAGTAAAGAGACTTGCCGGGAACGAGATTGAACTAGGTATGATGATACCGACGATCGAATCTCGGGCAAGTAACATACCGATGACAAAGGGAACAACATATGTTGTTATGCGGTTTGACCGATAAAGATCTTCGTAGAATATGTAGGAGCCAATACGAGCATCTAGGTTCCGCTATTGGTTATTGACCGGAGATGAGTCTCGGTCATGTCTAAATAGTCATGAACCCATAGGGTCCGCACGCTTAACGTTCTGTGATGATTTGTATTATGAGTTATGTGATTTGATGAACGAAGTTTGTTCGGAGTCCCGGATGAGATCGGGGACATGACGAGGAGCCTCGAAATGGTCGAGACGTAAAGGTTGATATATTGGAAGGCTATATTCGGACATCGGAAAGGTTCCGAGTGATTCGGGTATTTTTCAGAGTACCGGAGAGTTACGGGAATTCGTATTGGGCCTTAATGGGCCATGATACGTCCATTTTGCATCATGCTTTTATACCAATATTTATTGAATTATGGGTTGTTATTACACATTATGTCACAGTACTTATGCCTATTCTCTCTTATTTTACAAGGTTTACATGAAGAGGGGGAATGCCGGCAGCTGGAATTCTAGGCTGGAAAAGAAGCAAATATTAGAGACCTATTTTGCACAACTCCAAAAGTCCTGAAACTTCACGGGAGCATGTTTCAGAATATAAAAAAATATTGGGCGAAGGAAGTACCACAGGGGGGCCACCCACCATCCATGAGGGTGGGGGACGTGCCCTACCCTCCTAGGCGCGCCCCCTGCCTCGTGGGCCCCCTGGCAGGCCTCTGGTGCCCATCTTCTGCTATATGAGGTCTTTTGCCCTGGAATTTTTTTCATAAACTAGCTCACGAGACGAAACTCCGCCACCACAGGGCGGAACCTTGGCGGAACAAATCTAGGGCTCCGGCGGAGCTATTCTGCTAGGGAAACTTCCCTCCGGGAGGGGAAAACCATCACCATCGATCCTCTCATAGGGAGGGGGTCAATCTCCATCAACATCTTCACCAGCACAATCTCATCTCAAACCCTAGTTCATCTCTTGTATCCAATCTTTGTCCCAAAGCCTCAGATTGGTAATTATGGGTTGCTAGTAGTGTTGATTACTATTTTGTAGTTGATGCTAGTTGGTTTACTCGATGGAAGATCATATATTCAGGTCCTTTATGCATATTAATACCCCTCTGATATGAACATGAATATGATTTGTGAGTAGTTACGTTTGTTCCTGAGGACATGGGAGAAGTCTTGCTATAAGTAGTCATGTGAATTTGGTGTTCGTTCGATATTTTGATGAGATGTATGTTGTCTCTCCTCTAGTGGTGTCATGTGAACGTCGACTACATGACACTTCACCATTGTTTGGGCCTAGGGCAAGGCATTGGGAAGTAGTAAGTAGATGATGGGTTGCTAGAGTGACAGAATCTTAAATCCTAATTTATGAGCTGCTTCGTAAGGGGCTAATTTGGATCCATATGTTTCATTCTCTGGTTAGGTTTACCTTAATACTTCTTCTGTAGTTGCGGATGCTTGCAAGAGGGGTTAATCATAAGTGGGATGCTTATCCAAGGAAGGGCAGCACCCAAGCGCCGGTCCACCCACATATCAAATTATCAAAGTACCGAACACGAATCATATGAACGTGATGAAAACTAGCTTCATGAAAATTCCCATGTGTCCTCGGGAGCATTTTCGTTTACATAAGAGTTTGTCCTGGCTTGTCCTTTGCTACAAAAAGGATCGGGCCATCTTGCTGCACCTTATTTACTTTCATTACTTGTTACCCGTTACAAATTACCTTATCACAAAACTATCTGTTACCGATAATTTCAGTGCTTGCAAAGAATACCTTACTGAAAACTGCTTATAATTTCCTTCTGCTCCTCGTTGGGTTCGACACTCTTACTTATCGAAAGGACTACGATAGATCCCCTACACTTGTGGGTAATCAAGACTCTTTTCTGGCGCCATTGCCGGGGAGTGAAGCGCCTTTGGTAGGTGGAATTTGGTAAGGAAAAATTTATATATTGCGCTGAAATTTACTGTCACTTGTTACTATGGAACATAATCCTTTGAGGGGATTGTTCGGGGTATCTTCACCCCGAACAGTAGAGCAAAGAGTTGCTCCTCGACCTACTGAACCAACTGAAAATGTTTACTTTGAAATTCCTTTGGGTATGATAGAGAAACTGCTAGCTAATCCTTTTACAGGAGATGGAACAGTACTGCACCCCGATTTGCACCTAATCTATGTGGATGAAGTTTGTGGATTATTTAAGCTTGCAGGTATGCCCGAGGATGTTATCAAGAAGAAGGTCTTCCCTTTATCTTTGAAGGGAAAGGCATTGACCTGGTTTAGGCTATGTGATGATATGGGATCATGGAACTACAACCGATTGAAATTGGAATTTCATCAGAAGTTTTATCCTATGCATATTGTTCATCGTGATCATAATTATATATATATAATTTTTGGCCTCATGAAGGAGAAAGCATCGCTCAATATTGGGGGAGGCTTAAGTCAATGTTATATTCATGCCCTAATCGTGAGCTATCAAGAGAAATTATTATTCAAAAATTTTATGCTCGGCTTTCTCTCGATAATCGCACCATGCTCGATACTTCTTGTACTGGATCTTTTATGATGAAGACTATTAAATTCAAATGGGATTTATTGGAAAGAATTAAATGCAACTCTGAAGATTGGGATCTCGATGAAGGTAAGGAGTCAGGTATAACACCTAAGTTTGATTGTGTTAAATCTTTTATGGATACCGATGTTTTCCGTGAATTTAGCACTATATATGGACTTGACTCTGAGATAGTAGCTTATTTTTGTGAATCCTTTGCTACTCATATTGATCTCCCCAAGGAGAAGTGGTTTAAATATAATCCTCCCATTGAAGTAAAAGTAGTCGCACCTATTAAAGTTGAAGAAAAGACTATCACTTATAATGATTCTGTTGTTCCTACTGCTTATATTAAGAAACCACATTTCCATGTCAGAATAAAGGATCATGCTAAAGTTTCAACTGTGGTTCGTAAGAGTAATACTAGAACACCTACACCCTCTGAGCAAGTTAAAGTTGAACCTAGTATTGATATGGTTAAAGATCTCTTGGCTGATAATATTGATGGGCATGTTATTTACTTCTGTGATGAAGCTGCTAGAATTGCTAGACCCGATACTAAAAATAAACATAGACCTATTGTAGGCATGCCGGTTATTTCTGTTAAAATAGGAGATCATTGCTATCATGGCTTATGTGATAAGGGTGCTAGTGCAAGTGCAATACCTCATTACTTATACAAAGAAATTATGCGTGATATTTGATACGTCTCCCAACATATCTATAATTTTTGATTGTTCCATGCTATTATATTATCAATCTTGGATGCTTTATATGCATTTATATGCTATTTTATATGATTTTTGGGACTAACCTATGAACCTAGAGCCCAGTGCCAGTTTCTGTTTTTTCCTTGTTTTAGAGTATCGCAGAAAAGGAAAATCAAACGGAGTCCAATTGACCTGAAACTTCACGGAACTTATTTTTGGACCAGAAGAAGCCCACGGAGTATCGGAGTTGGACCAGGAGAGTCCCGGTCTGCCCACGAGGGTGGGGGCGCGCCCACCCCCCTGGGCATGCCCCTGCCTTGTGGACAGCCCGGAGGTCCACCGACATACTTCTTCCTCCCATATATACCCATATACCCTAAAAACTTCGGGGAGGAGAATAGATCGGGAATTTCGCCGCCAGAAGCCTCCGTAGCCACCGAAAACAAATCTAGACCCGTTCCGGCACCCTGCCGGAGGGGGAACCCCTCACCGGTGGCCATCTTCATCATCCCGGCGCTCTCCATGACAAGGAGGGAGTAGTTCTCCCTCGGGGCTGAGGGTATGTACCAGTAGCTATGTGTTTGTTCTCTCTCTCTCTCTCGTGTTCTTGAGGTGATACGATCTTGATGTATCGCGAGCTTTGCTATTATAGTTGGATGTTCTGATGTTTCTCCCCCTCTACTCTCTTGTAATGGATTGAGTTTTTCCTTTGAAGTTATCTTATCGGATTGAGTCTTTAAGGATTTGAGAACACTTGATGTATGTCTTGCATGGGATACCCGTGGTGACAATGGGGTATTCTATTGATCCACTTGAAGTATGTTTTGGTGATCAACTTTTGGGTTCCGCCCATGAACCTATGCATAGGGGTTGGCACACGTTTTCCTCTTGACTCTCTGGTAGGAACTTTGGGGCACTCTTTGAAGTTCTTTGTGTTGGTTGAATAGATGAATCTGAGATTGTGTGATGCATATCGTATAATCATACCCACGGATACTTGAGGTGACATTGGAGTATCTAGGTGACATTAGGGTTTTGATTGATTTGTGTCTTAAGGTGTTATTCTAGTACGAACTCTATTATAGATTGAACGGAAAGAATAGCTTCGTGTTATTTTACTACGGACTCTTGAATAGATCGATCAGAAAGGATAACTTTGAGGTGGTTTCATACCCTACCATAATCTGTTTGTTTGTTCTCCGCTATTAGTGACTTTGGAGTGACTCTTTGTTGCATGTTGAGGGATAGTTATGTGATCCAATTATGTTATTATTGTTGAGAGAACTTGCACAAGTGAAAGTATGAACCCTAGGGCTTGTTTCCTAGCATTGCAATATCGTTTGTGCTCACTTTTATCATTAGTTACCTTGCTGTTTTTATATTTTCAGATTACAAAAACCTATATCTATCATCCATATACCACTTCTATCACCATCTCTTCGCCGAACTAGTGCACCTATACAATTTACCATTGTATTGGGTGTGTTGGGGACACAAGAGACTCTTTGTTATTTGGTTGCAGGGTTGCTTGAGAGAGACCATATTCATCCTACACCTCCTACGGATTGATAAACTTAGGTCATCCACTTGAGGGAAATTTGCTACTGTCCTACAAACCTCTGCACTTGGAGGCCCAACAACGTCTACAAGAAGAAGGTTGTGTAGTAGACATCAATATTGCACCTGCTGAGATAGAAGAGATTGATGTTACTATTAAGCTTGCCAATAGTGACACTATTTCACCAGTTGGGATTGTTAGAGATGTTGAAGTCTTGTGTGGGAAAGTTAAATATCATGCTTATTTTCTTGTTCTTGGTTCCCCACAAGATACTCTTGTCCCATTATATTTGGTAGACCCTTCTTGAATACTGTTAATGCTAGGATAGATTGCAAAAAGGATGTTGTTACTATTGGTTTGGTGGATATGTCTCATGAGTTTAATTTTTCTAAATTTCGTAGACAACCCCATGATAAAGAATTGCTTTGTAAAGATGAAATTATTGGTCTTGCTCCTACTGATCCTTTAGAAGGGAAATAGATGAAGTATTCTTTAAACGAGGACCTATTTTGAAACACAACTTGCCTATTAAAGTCCTACGGGATCCTCCTCCACCCAAGGGTGATCCCCTATTTGAGCTTAAACCTTTACCTGATACTCTTAAATATGCTTATCTTGATGAGAAAAAGAAATATCATGTTATTATTAGTGCTAACCTTTCAGAGCATGAAGAAAAGAAATTATTGAAAACTCTAAAGAAGCATCGTCCTGCTATTGGATATACTCTTGATGATCTTAATGGCATTAGTCCCACTCTATGCCAGCACAAAATAAAATTGGAGAAAGACGCGAAACCGGTTGTTGATCACCAACGACGGTTAAATTCTAAGATTAAATAAGTGGTAAGAAAAGAAATAACAAAGCTTCTGGAGGCAAGTATAATTTATCCCGTTGTTGATAGTCAGTGGGTAAGTCCTGTCCATTGTGTCCCTAAGAAGGGAGGTATTACTGATGTTCCTAATGATAAAGATGAATTGATCCCACAAAGAATTATTACAGGTTATAGAATGGTAATTGATTTCCGCAAATTAAATAAAGCTACTAAAAAGGAACATTACCCTTTACCTCTTATTGATCAAATGCTAGAAAGATTATCCAAACATACACATTTTTGCTTTCCAGATGGTTATTCTGGTTTCTCTCGAATACCTGTGTCAAAAGAGGATCAAGGAAAGACCACTTTTGCTTGTCCTTTCGGTACCTTTGCTTATAGACGTATGCCTTTTGGTTTATGCAATGCACCTTCTACCTTTCAAAGATGTATGACTGCTATATTCTCTGACTTTTGTGAAAAGATTGTTGAGGTATTCATGGATGATTTTTCTGTATATGGAACTTCTTTTGATGATTGCTTAAGCAACCTCGATCGAGTTTTGCAGAGAAGTGAAGAAACTAATCTTGTCTTGAATTGGGATAACTACCACTTTATGGTTAATGAAGGTATTGTCTTGGGGCATAAAATTTCTGAAAGAGGTATTGAAGTTGATGAAGCTAAGGTTGATGCTATTGAAAAGATGCCATGTCCTAAGGACATTAAAGGTATAAGAAGTTTCCTTGGTCATTGTCGGTGTCAAAATCGGCGGATCTCGGGTAGGGGGCCCGAACTGTGCGTCTAAGGCGGATGGTAACAGGAGGAAGGGGACACGATGTTTCCCCAGGTTCGGGCCCTCTTGATGGAGGTAAAACCCTACGTCCTGCTTGATTATTCTTGATAATATGAGTAGTACAAGAGTTTATCTACCACGAGATCGGAGAGGCTAAACCCTAGAAGCTAGCCTATGGTATGATTGTATGTTGTCCTATGGACTATACCCTCCGGTTTATATAGACACCGGAGGGGGCTAGGGTTACACAGAGTCGGTTACAAGGAAGGAGATCTACATATCAGTATTGCCAAGCTTGCCTTCCACGCCAAGGAGAGTCCCATCCGGACATGGGACGAAGTCTTCAATCTTGTTTATTCATAGTCCAACAGTCCGGCCAAAGGATATAATTCGGCTGTCCGGATACCCCCTAATCCAGGACTCCCTCAGTATCCCCTGAACCAGGCTTCAATGACGATGAGTCCAGCGCGCAGATTGTCTTCGGCATTGAAGGCGGGTTTCTCCCCCGAATACTTCATAGAAGATTTTGAACACGAGGATCGTGTCCGGCTCTGCAAAACAAGTTCCACATACCACCGTAGAGAGAATAATATTTCCACAAATCTAATCTGCTGACATACCCCGTAGCGTGACATCACACCACAACCAGGTATTTATTTGAATCGTTTTTCATAACCTATCTCAGCGTGTTTCGCGAGGCGGTTTCCTTGGCACGTCTTGTCGAATCAGAGATCGTGTCCCCTTATTACGGGATTCCCATCAATACGGACGTGGGTAACCCAACCGCGCCATCAATTACGGCGCTTGGGGGATAAGGGAGTTTTACCAGGCTGGTGGGGGCGCATAGTTTCGTCCGCCCTTATAAAGGGATAAGGTTTCACCTTTTTCTACCCACGCCTTCTTCCTCCTTGCTCATCCATTCTCCCGCACTCGAGCTCCAGTGCCCAAGTCCACATCCTTCTCCTCAACTCTCTCCAAACATGTCCGGAGCGGGAGGCAAGTGGATGGTCTCCTCCGTCACGGAGGGACATATCAAAAAACTAGGCGGGGCCAGATACTTAGCCGCGGATATCGCGCACCGACTGCCAGCCGTGGGGCTGATCATCCCTACCCCGGAACCTCACGAAAGGGTGGTTTTCCTCCCCCACTTTGTCAGCGGACTGGGGTTTCCCCTTCATCCATTCGTCCGCCGCCTTATGTTCTATTATGGGCTGGACTTTCATGATCTGGCCCCGAATTTCATCCTCAACATCTCAGCGTTCATCGTCGTGTGCGAGGCCTTTCTCCGCATCCGGCCCCACTTCGGCCTATGGCTGAAGACCTTCAATATCAAGCCGAAGGTAGTAGGCAGCCAACAAGCGGAATGCGGCAGAGCCATGGTGGGAAAAATGCCCAACATTACATGGCTCGAGGGCTCCTTCATGGAGACCATAAAGGGGTGGCAATCGGGGTGGTTCTACATCATCGAGCCACGCGACACCAACTGGGTGGCGGCCCCCGAGTTTCGATCCGGAATCCCCACGCGGCTCACTTCCTGGAAGGAGAAGGGACTGTCCCGGGGTTCATCGGTGGAGCTGGATGGACTCCAGAAGTGTATCTGGAACATGATAAGCAAGAAACTTAAGCTTGTCAACATAATCCAGGTCATGCTCTTCCGTCGGATCCTCCCGTGTCAACAACGGGCTTTCAACATATGGGCGTTCGACCCGGCCCAGCACCAGACTCTACGCGAGCTCTTTATCACGACGCATAAGGACATCTAGAAGGTGTTGTTCAAGGGCGCCGAGGTCCCTCCTTCGCTTACCGAGGACCGCGGGCTAAGCGCGAAGCGCCCTGCGAATCCGGTAAGTTATGTACATCTGGTAGGGTATTTATTTCCCATAGCTTAACTATGTGCGGGGTCTGAGCTCCCATGCCTTTGACAGGACTGGGTGGAGACATCAGAGAAGATTAACTGTCCGGCCCCTCTGCCCGAAGACCCTGCGGACGCTCTCCTGACGGAGATGCAGACTCCGACTCCTTATGAGGTGCCGGAGAAGACCAAGAAGAAGGCCAAGGGAACCCGAAAGAGTTCCCGGCGCCAGGTGGTATCGGACTCATCGTCCGATAACTCCGAGACGCACTCCTCCCGTGAAAACGAGGAGGAGGAAGATGAAGACTCTCCCCCTCCAGCCGGGGGAGACAAAAAAAGGAAGGCCACCCCAACCGGGGAGGCCGAAGGGTCCAAGAGGGGAAGGACTCTCCTTCCGGACTGTTCCACCACCGCCGCCGACGGCGAAGACGAGTGGTTACTCAGGTCCAAGCCCCTGGCGAAATCGTAAGTATTCGGATACCAGAGTAACTCATAGAATACTCTTGTTGCACTGCTTCTCCTAACGTCGAATCTGATTATGCAGTCCGGCCCGAGCCCGTATCGACGTATCCTCATTGGACGGTTCCTTGGACTCGTCGGATATGGATAGCGATCCACTTCCATCCGCCTCCTCTCCTCGCCCTATGGACAATGTCGAGGTATTGTCTCAAGGGGCACCGAACCGGGGGGGAGTTAGTCCCGGAGGCGCCTCAAGGCGACCTTCCGGACTCCAGGAGCAAAGGGAGCAAGGCTCCCAGGGGCTCCAAGTTCGTCCCTCAGCCGAACACCGCGCCGGAACCTCCACTGGTTCCAGACTCGGGCAGGCGGCCCCCTTCCAAGAGGGGCAAGCCGTCCGTGCCGGTGACCTGTGTCCATCCAGAGGCACCGGACGACCTGTTGGGAGCACTTCGCGGCGCTTCCATCGACAAAGAGCACCGCACTATTATGAGTGCGGTGATCAAGAAGGTTCAGTCCACCAAGAGCGGACTGACTGAAGCCTGTGCCAGCCTTCTAACAGGCTTTGAGGTAAGTATATAAAATATAGGAAAAACATTACCGCATAGACAGTAGCCCCTGATGCTCTGTTTGGTGTTCACAAAGAAAAGCCGAATAGAGGATCAAATAATATCTGCAGGAGTCTAATATAAGTATGTCTGTATGCGTATGCGGGCTTCGCTGCTGACCTCTGCCGCACTGACTGCGGAGGTCGCCGCACTGAAGCAGAACCTCGAGCGGTCCGAGAAAGAGCTCGGCCTTGCCAAGAGGCAGCTCGAGGAGAACAAAGGTAAGTAATGCCTTGTCCATATATATATATACACACATCACTATTCTAATCCTAGGATTAGAATAGTTATTTGGATCACAGCAGCCCCTATATAGGGCCTGATGGACCCCTCCCGAACTTCCCTGAACTGTCGGCCCAACCAGACAACATCCTACCCGATCCCGAGCCGCCCCGAGAGGATCCACCTGATCCCCCGATCCCGAGCCGACCCACCCCCCTCCTTGCCGCTCCTCCACTCGATCCCCGACCTCCTCCCCTCCTCGCCGCCCATCTTCACCGGATCCGCCGCCTCCCCCGCCCCGTCTACAGCTCCTGGCCGGCCAGATCCGCCGCCTCCCCTCCTTCCCAAACTCCTGGCCGGCCAGGTCCTCCGCCTCCCCTCCGTCTCCAGCTCCTGGCCAGCCACCGGCGCGAGGGAGCCCGTGTCGCCTGGACGCGGCGAAGCCGCCATGGACTTCAGGAAACTGCATCCTTGTCCCATCACCACCGCCCGAAGCCTTGGCAGACCATATGACCGTCCCGACGCAAGCTACGGCGAGCGGCGCGACCAACGGAGCAACTCCTCCATGGAGGCGGCATCTGCTGCGACCTCAAATTCAGCGGCAACAGTACATGAACTTCCTCCCAATTTTGCCTTCTTCTTCAATCTTGCCTTCTCTGACCTTCTTGCTTCGTGCAGATGAACTCCGTGCCCTCTGCAAGACATGGATTGCCATTGAATTCCTCTCATACCTCCACGACAAATTGTTCTCAAGCTGGCCTATCAGCTGCTGGAAAAAGGTTGGCCGACCTTCTAGCCAAGGTATGGTTGAACTTCTTCATTCCTTCGGTTTGTTATTTTCTTACCGCTATGTGAAGTTCAGGTGGTGTGTGAGCATCAGTCCAGGCTACAAAAGCTTTTTGAAAATCTGTCTGCCTGCTTACAAACATGTGAAGTTCTGGTAGTATATGAGCCTCAGTCCAGGCTACTGAACAGCATTGTAAAATCTGCCTTCCTGCTTACAGGCATGTGAAGTTCAGGTAGTATGTGAGCCTCAGTCCAGGCTACAAACACTATAAAATCTGCCTGCATTCACATTCACATGTGCAAAAGCCATGTGAAGTTCAACTAGTAAGTGTGCTAGAGTTCAGGTTGGTATGTGTCTGGTTCTGTGCAAAAAAATAATAGGAAAATAGAACATGCATGTGATATGACATGAAGGTCAGGTTGGTATGCACTAGCAGTCCAACCATTCAAAAACTCATGAAGGTTCAGGTTTTTTAACTGTAGACAGTATTTCCCCTTTGCAAAACAAGAAGTTCAGGTTGTGGAGAGTGCTCAATTCAGGTACATATAAGTAATCAAATATTGTAGAATTAAAAAACATGATGTGAAGTTCATTCTGTGAAGGGTGCTCAGTTCAGGTACAAAGGCATTGGCAGATGCTCAGCTCAGTGCATAGTGTGATGGCTCTCACCACTTTTATATGAGAAGTTCAGGCTGTGAATAATGCTAAGTTCAGTTACAAAGGTATATGCAGATATAACTTGTGTGCTAATAGACATTTTTTTCTTTTATGTCAGCAAGACGAGAGACGCATGAAGAAGCTTAGAAGTTCCCAGCAGCAAGTACACAATCCAAAGCCTATACGCGTTGCACCACCCCTCAATGGGTCACACCTCAAACGAACCAACAGCATTACCAACCTGCTCCAGACCAAAAATGGATGACACCCGAAACACACGGATACTTCCAAGATGCTGGGTCACAGCCCTATCCGCACAGGTTTGCGCCTCCACCTGATTGGGTGATGCCGGAAATCCCCCGCGGATTCTTTGTATCCACCAGCAGACTCCCAAGCACGCCGATGGAGGAGGGGGTTAGCTCAAGTCCTGCGTGTAACTCTGGAGGTTATCCTGGTGTGCCTCATCAATGCCAAAGCGAAGCAACTAAACCGGATCCCAGGACAAATCCAACAGCAACACACACGGAGGAGAGTGATCTGCACACTATCACCGTTTGATCCTGCTGCTGCTGCTACAGGTCAGAATTCTACGGGGCATAAGGTAGATGGATTGCTTCACAAAACAAAAGAGCAAACCAAGACCAGGATCGCAATACCTCCACAACCACCTCAAGCAAAAAGGACGCAAACAAGAGAGAGGCCATCTTCAGCCCTCCTTCCTCCTTGTGATCCACTGCTGCATCCTGCTATGATTACTCTGCCATGCCCCATCCCAAAGGGACAGCAGCCGACACCGGCGGAGTTGCGATCATACATGCACGTAAGTGAAACAAAAAATATTTATATACGCATCTTGTATTATCTGCACATTTTCTGCTCCCTCCAGGATAACAAGTTCATAAACTGCATTTTAAGGTGCTGTTTGGATTTTTTTTCTTTTTCTGCAGACGCCAGATCTATCGGATTATCTAATACCAAGACTAAAGATGCGATTCAAAGAGTAGAGAAAGCAAGGGAATTTTATAACAGATACGCCAGACACGCTGGTTTTGGAATCAGGAAGACGAGTGGAAATGACAACCACAAGTATTTTGTTTGCGCCTTCCAAGGGATACACACATCTTCTGTTTCAGAGGCCAACAGGAAGCGAAACAAAACATCGCAGAGGACGGGCTGCAATGCAAGTATGAGGGTGAAGGTGCAGGAGGATGGCACATGCGTGGGAGTGGACATTGAGTACAATCATAATCACCAGCTCATGCAAACTGATGACATGCTGGTATTTTTGCACTCACATAAGAATTATGACCCACTATTTTGGAGTACGTAAAGCTCCTGCAGTACCATGATGTCAAGCACACAACAATCATGTCCATGCTATCTGAAAATGAAGATGGAAGCTACTTCCTAAGCATGACCGGACGAGACCTGCTAAACCAATAAGTATTCAAACACCCACATACTGCAATGTAAAATAGCATCTTAGCTCACAGCCCTTTGCTAGCAAAAAAATAAACAAACACATGTTTGCATGTGATTTGCAGGAAAGCCATGAATGCAAGGAAAGATGATTTGGATGATGTATTGAAACTTGTTTCATTCATCAAAGACATGAAGGCAATAAATGATGAGTTTTTCTATGACATCCAAGTGGACAAGGACAAGTCAATTAAAAACATTTTCTGGTCCAATGCAAGCTGCCGAGGAGCCTATCAAGACTTCGGCGATTGCGTAACATTTGACACGACTTACAAGACCAACAGATTTCATATGCCCCTGGGAGTGTTTGTTGGAACAAACCATCACTTGCAGTCAATGATATTTGCTGTTTGTTTGTTGGAACAAACCATCACTTGCAGTCAACGATATTTGCTGTTGCCCTGATAAGAGACAAAGATGCAAAGTCATTCAAGTGGTTGTTCGATACATTTCTACGGTGCATGAACAACAAGCACCCAACTTGCATTCTAACAGGTGAGTTCAAAAAAAAATTCCTCAAGTTTCATCATCTTTTTCAGTCTATGGGTCTGTGTTGGTTGGGTACATTGGTTTTGTCTGAAAATAATGTAAAGAATGCAATTCAACCACTGTAAGCAAAGAAGTCCAACTAGCAGTACAAGAAAGCAAAATTATCTGTCACATGCTTAGAAAAAATTAGTTATGAATGTGAAGTTCAAATACATGAATCATAGAAGTTCAAGCACAAAGCTGTAAGATAAATATATGTAGCATGTTCAGAAAAATATAGTTATTTACGTGAAGTTCAAGCACTACCACCACAGAAGTTCAACAACAATGCTTTAAGAAAATTTTTGATTGCGACACTACTAGTTTGTCCTACTACTAACTGTGAAGTTCAAGCACTGATACCAAAGAAGTTCAGCAACGCTGCTGTAAAGAAAAAAATACATGTGACATTCTTAGATACCATACTGCCAAGATGTGTAGTTCAAGTACTTGTACAACATAAGTTCACCATCAGTACAAAAAAAGAATCAAGTTTCATTTTTTTTAATTCATGCAGACCAATGCCCATCGATGGCGAAAGCTATACTACAATCATTTCCAAACACCGTCCACAAGCTATGCCGTTGGCACATTATGAAGAAGTACAGGGAATACCTCGTGTTGCTTTACAAAAAGTATAAAACATTCAAAGAGGAGTTCATAGCTATATTAAACTGGCCGCTGATGCCAACGGAGTTTGAAGATGCCTGGGCTAAACTCGTGCACAACTACAACCTGGAGAACGACCAGATGATGATGCAGCTCTGGAGTGATAGGAAGATGTCGATTTCAACATATTACAAGAATATTTTCTGTGCTAGAATGACTTCCACACAACGAAGCGAGAGCATTAACCACGTGCTAAAGAAAGGGTTCGTCAAGGGGACCCAGAACCTACACAAGTTTGCTAGGCGGGTCAATGCTTACATACAAACTCGGATGCAAAAGGAGAACGAGCAAACAATGACCAGCATGGTATGATGACAAGTACAAAAAACCCCCATCATGTTCTGTTTTACCTTCAACATGTGCACTTTGAATTTAAAAAAATGAAACCCATGACTCTGCTTCGACTAATATCTCACTTTTTGACATGTGCAGACCAATCCTGTGACAAAAACAACTTACGGCTACGAGGAAGACATGTCTATCACGTACACGAGAGCCGTGTACATTGAGATGAGGAATAGGATGAGAAAGGCCACGCTATTTCGTGCAAAGCGTACAACAGAGCCCACTAAGTACCTTGTGTACTACCACAACAAGCCTGGCAATGATGATGAAGAAAGATTTTCCTGGTCAAAGCATGAATTCCAGGTTGTAGCTGACCCAGAGAAGGAAATATACGAGTGTGAATGCAAGCTCTAGACACACACAAGTGAGCGAAAAACAAGATCATTAAATAGCTAGACTAGTAGTATCATATCAAAATTTATGAAACTCATTGCTGGCTCACAAACTATGTATTCTGCATTCATCACAAAAATGCAGGCCTGTTCTGCCTTCACATCATGAACATACTGGACTACATCAAGCCTGGCAAATTTCCAAACAAGTATATCCTCAAACGGTACACAAAGACTGCAAGATCACAACCAACCTTTGATACAAGGGACTACAACACAATCGCATAGGATGGCAGCTCAAGGCTATCGAAGCAAGACATCTTGCTGCAGCTGAATTTGATGGTTAACAAGAAAGCGATGAGATGTGACCAGCAATATGACAGAGCCTACTATGTTCTCAAGAGGCTTGTGGAAGAGCTTGATGCAATACATTCAGCAAATCAAGCGGATGCTGACGAAAGGATGGCTGAAGAGGACGCTGAAATTGAAGATGACCTTCATTATTATGCAGCTGAAATGCTCAACACCGCCGCTGAAGCCAACCAATGCAAGCAGGGTGATGGCCAATCAATGGAGCAGCGATAGCAAGAGACGATGAAATTGCCGTTGTATTCTGAAACAAAGGGTAGGAAGAAAATTACTACAGCAAAGAAAAGTGACAAGAGAGCTCAAATGAAGGCACCACCTGCAGGAAGAGTCGTCGTGCACAATGAGAACGGAGTGCCACTTGGACACAGGAAATGCAGTGTGTGCAACCAGGTTGCGGGACACAACAAGCTGACCTGTCCAACACTATTGGAAAGAAACAATGCTGAGGAGATCAAGAAAACCAAATCTCAAAAACAGCAGCCCAAAGTTCAGGAACAAAAGAAGGGACCACACCCAAAGAAAGCAAGCAACAGACTTTGTAGCATATGCAAGGAGTATGAACCACATAATGCAAGAACATGCCCGAAGCGCGCAGATGCTGAAAAGACGAGCAAAATGCCAGAGAAGAAACAGAAAGCAAGACCTAGAGACAACAACAAGAAAGTGGTGGAAGATGAAGAGGAAGACGAAGATGAAGACACTGTCGAAGAAGAGGAAGACGAAGAGGAAGTGGAATGCGATGATGAAGAGGAAGACGACGATGAAGAGGAAGAGGACGATGAAGAAGAAGAGGTACATGTCAAGCAAAAACCTCTACCACCAAAGCCTAGGAGGAGCGCAAGGCTCATGAACAGTTAGAATAGGTCAATTAACACAATGCATACTTGTTTCATGTCAATGTGCAGAACATTATGTCATCCCCTGGTAACATACACTGTGAAGTTCAAGTAATATTACTGCAGAAGTCCTGGTATGTTATGGCAAGAAGTGATGTGCTGGTGTTGTATTGCATGAAAGAGCAAGCAGTAATAAATTGAAAAACATACACTGTGAAGTTCAAGTAATATTACTGCAGAAGTCCTGGTATGTTATGGCAGGAAGTGATGTGTTGGTTTTGTATTGCATGAAAGAGCAAGCAGTAATAAATTGAAAAACATGCACTGTGAAGTTCAAGTAATATTACTGCAGAAGTCCTGGTATGTTATGGCAGGAAGTGATGTGCTGGTGCTGTATTGCATGAAAGAGCAACCAGTAAAATAATCATGCAGTTTTGAAGTTCATGTCAGCTTACAGAATAAGTTCTGGTATGTAAAATCGATGTAGGAAAAGAATATGCTTAAAAAATAAAGTTTTGCCGCATAAACTAAGGTTAGCAAGCCTAAGACAATGCGTTCAAATGTGAAGTTCTGCTTGGATACGTGCAGAAGTTCATGTACAATGCAACAAAGATAAAGAAACGTCAACAATATTTCTACACAAATTTACATATGAAATACGTTTGCACTTGAAAAAACACAAAAAAAACAAATATAGATTCTACGCAAAAGCATACATATTGGTTGGGTTGAACATTACCAATACATTACACAACACAGAATATCCTATCCATCTGAAACCAGCAGCCCAGCCACATCTCAAAGCAGAAGTTCAAGTCTACGATCATATGTTGGGAGCCCAAAAATAAACAACACAAAAAAAATCAAGCAGTTCAACCAAAAGCCGAGGCAGAAGTTCAGGTACATCTGTTGGGGCAAAAACATTCAACACATGGATACTGAAAAACGACGCAGTACATTGAAATTCATGAAGCCAAATCATTCTTCACACCAAATGCATTTGTCCACAATATCATAAGTAATAGTGCCACACCTATAGATACACAAATCACTAAAAACATTCTTACAACCAAATCTTTACGGAATTGTTCCAATCATTATCAAACCTAAAAATCTGTACGAAATCAAATCTACAATGAAACTAATGCTTCGAATTCACGGGCCAAAGGACTGGATCTCTTTAGGGAGCTCTGAACGCACGACTTCATTCTTCTCGCTAAAAATCAGAGTGTGCATGAACTCAGACTTCCAGTCATCTGCAGCAGCTTGCAAACAAAGAAAGGTGAAAACGATGGTTTAGTAACGGATATCTAAAACCACAGCAGGAACGTCTCAGCAAAAATACACAAGAATAATCAAAGGATGATGAGACAAGAACAAAGACAGAACATACTTCCACATCACCAAAATCTTCAACAACCTCATCGCCATCATACGAAGGGAAGAACTTCACGGCAAAGAAACCACAATCATTACTCTTCTGCTTCAGAACATCGACGAAAGTCGGCCTCTTTGCAATAGTCACCCAGTTAGGCTGCTTGCTCGCCTTGTATGCAGCCTTGCTGTACACCTCCTCGAGCAACCCAACAAATCTCTTCATCTACCAGAAATAACAAAATTAGATGAAGTCAAAAACATGTTAACCAAAATAGTTAAGTTCAGGTACATAAAAAGCGACACTTGCATCAGATCCACCTAAACAAAATAACAGAAGTTCAACTTCTAAATGACAGTCAGTTCAAGCAGTATTACCAAAACAGAGATAGCAACATATTTTGTCAACACAAGGCATAATAAACTTCGTGTCAAACAAGAGAATGTGAAAGGAGGTTCAGGCTAAGAAACACTCACGATATTTTGGCAGTCCCCGTGGAAACTCGTTCGCGGCGTTTCCATATTAGCGTAAGAAAGTGAATCAAGGATGTCAATGGTCCCACAATATCTATTCACCACGTACACACTGTAGTGCGCCGTTGTGCCAATTGGCTTGAATAGAATCAAGAAAACCTGCAAAAGAATGAAAGGACCGGTGAACACAAACTATAAAGCATATGTACTCAAGAACCGACATGAACAAAAACTTCTTGACAAACTCAGCAAAAGGATGCACTTGAAATTAAAAAAGCAAGAGTTACGAAAAAGTAACCAGCTTTGCGTTAAGAAGGTCTTCTTCCTTGCGAACAAACATTGGGAGGAGACCAGCAGATTTTCCTGCATCAAACTTTGGAATTGTTGCGGCGTAGAAATCATACTCCAGGCAGTACTGAGCATTCACCAAAACACAATTAAAACACCTCCCAGATGCCACTACAACAAAACTAAGGCAAAAAAGGAGATAGGGGCGGAAAGAACTAAAACCTCTATGAAGTAGGGACTAAGTACAACCCTGTCAGCACTAGTGAAAATCTCAGAGGTCTCCGGCTTATCCTTCCACAAATTTATGAGATAATCCATTATGTCTCCTTCCATTTGCTGCCCTTCACCGAAAAGCGTATAAAGGACACATCCTGTGAGGTCAATCACATTCCCAGGGATGGTAAACATGTAGTAGCTTGTCCTGCAGAATACAAAAGGATGGTAAAAATATATATTAGAATTTCAGATACAATAACAAACAGAAGTTCAGACACTATAACTCAAAAGGCAAGAGGATACATAAAACAGAAGTTCAGATACTACAACAATGGCAGTTCAGACAATACAACAAATAGAAGTTCAGACACTATAACTCCAAGGCAAGGGAGAAATGAACAGAAGCCCACATACTACAACAACAGAACTTCAGACACAGAGTAGCATCTCTCGCAGCAACAAAGTTAAAGAAGAAGAAAACTCACTCAGAATACTTCTCCAGACCGTCTTTACTCAGCACATACTGTTTCAACTTCCTGGCCTCGGATAGATGAGGGTAACTGTATTTTTTCAGGGGAGCGATAGGAGAACGCCACTTCAAAGGCAATCGTGATGCTCTATTGGAGGAAGTTATGTTCCCAGACTCAACTGCCGGTTTCCTCCTGGTAATCACAACATTCTTCCCACCTCTACCAGCAACAGTACCAGCAGCACATTTAACATTCTTCGGGTAAGCAATCTTCTCAAAATCATCATCGGACGAAATCACTTCTGCTTCGTCTGCTTCGACTGCATCAGCCTTCCTGTAGCAAGGGGTTTTTGGAGTACCACGAATACCACCAGACTGCTTCCCCAACTTGGAAGGAATGAGGGTCCGAGGTCTATCATCTTCTATCGGAGTTGTACTCATCGGTTCCTCCCTAGGCTGGTATTCCTGTGACCCGAGGAATGAGTAGTGGTAATCGGTCAACTCCAACAGATCCACTGTCAAAGAAAAAAGGAAGAGAAAACATCACCATTAAAATACAACTGAAGTTCAGGAACATCACAATGTGCAGTCCAACTAATAAAGATGACATGGTTACTACTCAAGCTGACCTAAAAAATATTTTTGTAGTAAAAAACTAAATGAAGTTCAGGCACAACCAGAGGCACAGTTCAAGATAAACCGATGAACTGGAAATCATTCAACCATAGCTAACAAAACCATAGAAAGGCATCATCTCTGAAGTTCAATTAGAAAAGAAAATGCTCATGTCCATTTAAGCAATGGAAGGACATAAATTACTGAAACAAAACACACAAGAAAAATTAAAAAAGATAGAAATGAAGTTCATGTACAAAGAAAATGCTCCTCTCCTTCCAAAACCAGCAGCCCAGCCACACCTCAAGCAGAAGTCCAAGTTCAGAGAAAAATATGAAGTTCAGGTAGAATAAAAGATGCAGTGCAGGTAAGCACTACAAGTTCCAAAAATACTTACATGTGTAGTAGCCAAACAGAGCTTGGAAGTTTGTCTCAAACAGGTTAGAAGAAGCGATTGAGTACAACCACGTCTTCCTGATATCCCCGATATTCTCATGGGAATAATTTGCAAGAACCCCGTCATGATACAAATTAACATTCGTAAGCATGAAGAATCCGCAGTCGATACTGCCATCAAACGAAGTAAAAGAAATAGTGTTAGGACAAAAAAAGAAACCAACGAATTAAACACGTCGCAGCTTAAGTACAACTACAGTTAAACAGATGTGATAAAGAGAAAAAGTTGAACTCATACTTGTTTTGCTGCTGGGGGACATCAATCCAATCCAGAGGGAAATGGTCGATGCTAAGAGGACTGAAGGGTGTCTCCCTGCCGTTGCTGGCATCCTTCCAAAGCCTCTTGATGTTGCCGGTCATCCGCCGAAACAGGCGTACCGCACATTCATCTTTTGGTCCATAATAGGAATCGAGAACCTGGAACCTTGAATTCTTCAGGTCAAGGAATACCGACACCCAATGACCGACACCACCCATGGAAGCAGGAATCTCAGGCGGGTCAAAAGTAGGGAAAACAACCTGAAGCATCATAAACACACGAATCATTAAAAACTAAGAATTAATATCAGAACGGTACAAAATAAAAATAAAAAAATTAACACAATGGATCGCACTGCAAAACTAATACAGAGGCAAAGAACAAGATATTGCATACCAAATCATGTGCATCCATGCTATCTGGACCACTCGCCATGAAGTACTTCCTCACACGGGAATCAAATTGACCTTTGAAAATCTTGTACTAAAATAATGCAGACAACACCAACATATGAAAAAATACAAAAATGAGACAAACAAGTTTTAACTAAAATGGTAAGGAACAGAACAGAAAAGAAATCACTGTATGGTTGACTTACACAAACCCAATATGGCAGGATGAGTTTATCCGATCCCTCGTACATCGCACGTAGACAGTAGAGTGCACACTCAGCCACATTAGATGTAAGCATTCCGCGAGGACCAAAAGATATTGCGACTTCTTGAACAGAAGCTTCACACTCCTTGTTTCGGAACATAATCATTTCTCTAAAACAAACGAATAGAAAGTAAAACAAGTTCAGCAGTAGGAACTTAGGAAGTTTATAACACATGTTAGCATAGAAGTTCAGCTATATCACAAAAGGCAGTACAGTGCAAAAGAGGCCAGAAGTTCAGCACCAGTGAAGCAAAAAAAACAAGAAGTTCAGGTACATAGAGTTGGGAAGTTCAGGTAAGAAACCACAGGCAGTTCACAGGGGGTACATGGATGATGTAAATATTGAGCAGCTGCACTCACCTCTTGGAACGATCATTCCTAAGCCTAGTTACACTGTAATAAAAGTTACCAACCTTCTTTCGAACGACAGCAAGGTCGCTATCTGCTCACCAAAAAGAAAATAGCAATTAACTTCAACACTCAAAGCACATAGATTCATGACAGTTTCAATTAAGACCAACATTCAAGCACAAACATTCAAAACATAAGCACATCTCAGCTGCTACATCAGAAAAGATAAAACCACATCATCATAGACATCACAACCCATGCATTACAAACCTCCACCCACATACAAAACAGGTTCACTTAACATTCTTTACAACCCACATGACAAACAACAAAACCAGAAGTTCAACTTAGACCACACAGGCAGTTCACATGGGATATCATGGACTAAACCAAACAACAAAGAGGGAAGGGGATGGGGAAAGAAGAGAGAAGCATGCTCCTCTCTTCATGGATCCTTGCCTAGACCAGTGGCAGCACTGGAATGATCAACCTCCTCTCCATAACTATCGCTTTTGGTATCTTCATCATCGTCTCCAGTAGACGTTGCAGCGTCGTTGGGAAGGACACCAGCAGCAGCTGGAGCAACTGAAGAATCTGAAACAAGAAAAACATTTGGTTGTGCCTGTACAGCATCAACATCAACTGATGGCTCTGCTGCAGGAGACTTCTCTGGGCTTGCAGCAGCACTACCACCAGTTTGTACAGCAGACTCAACATGATCTTTCTCCAAAATGATGTCTCCATTTGTCTTGCCCTGCTCAGCATCAGAAACCTCAGCGCCAATGGACGAAAAAGGTTCAGTCAGGACCACCCCGTCGGAGCAGCCGGTGCCTGAGACGGACATGTCTGCAACCTTCTCTGGAGCAACACTAACATCATCATTCTACTGCTGCAAAAAAGAAACAAAAAGTCATTACAAAGGGCTGACTGAACCTCATGCACAGGGGCAGCAAGTCCGTCTCAGGGGCAAGCAAGAAAATGGACAAGAAAAAATGGCACCTTATTTTCACTGCCATGAACCTCATCAACTATTACGCCACTAGCGGGAGCAGGTTCATGCACAGGGGCAGCCTCATGCACAGGAGCAGCTTCATCCGCAGGTAAAACATCCTCCTCAACCCTAGCATCATCATCAACAATCTACAAAAAAGAAATCATGTAGAAAACAAAATACCTAATCAGCAGAAGTTCAGATTGCATAATCAGTGAAGGTCATCTATCACAACTGACATATAATGGAAGTCCAAATACAGTAAACATAGCACGTCAGATATCAAACTACTATAAGATACAAAAGGGAACAAAAAAGGGCCAGTCATGGAAGTTCAGGTGCTGTAGCAGTTGAAGTTCAGGTTCTATAAACAGAGAAGGTCACATAGGAACACTAGTACTAAAAAGAAACGGTTTACGACACATGAAATCAATAACGGTCGCCTATGACTACAAAGAGTAATAACTGAAAGCTAACGTTAAACATTACTACAAAGAAATATCAAAAGCCAACATAAAGAAACCTCTTTGGTACGCTCCGCATGGCCTCCATGACCCGAATGAACAGAATCCTGCCTCTGAATCTGTCTCACAACAACACTTGGCTCATCTTCAAAAGGCTTGCAACGAGCATCCTGCATTTCCTTGAACAACCCAAAGCTAGTCCGGAGGTGGGAAGTGCTCTGACGAAGCTCTTCAAGAAATTTAGCTTCAATAGATAAGACCCCATTCGAAGACTCAGCATCAAATCCGTGTCCGGGAGGAAGAATCCCATCAATGCGACTAAGACGCTCAGCAGTTGAAGGAACATGAGCCAACTCCCCACAAACAGTTTCAAGAAGACTGTCAATCCTAACCAGAGAAACATTGGCAGCTTCAAACAAATTCTCGGAAGAAATGCCACCTGCAGCACTCACACGAGCAGAAGAACCTCCTGGATCTACAGGGGGGCACCGGTATTAACATTCTGGGAGAATTCAAATCTTGGGGAGTTCCACTCCCTAGGCCGGCAGAACGAGGCATAGTTAGAACATGACGTTCAATAACCCTAAAGAACACAACCTTAGCCTGTGTCTTCCACTGCATACAAAAACAAAAGCCAACGCGTCAGAAAACAAATGAAGGAACATGGGAACAAAAAATATACAAGACAATACCAGAAGTTCAAGTTAAACTACACAGGAAAGAATAATGCATAGAAACACTCACAGGCAGTCTCCCAAACACCCAGTTGGCTGGGTCATCATCACCCTTCGTGACCAAGTCAGCTGCAGCAAGCTCAAGAAGCTTGGCCTGATCCATGAAATTGATGCGAGGGGTCCTCAAGTCAACATTAGGCGTCTTGCCAATGATAAGGCAGTCCAGATACATAAGCAGCGGCGCGATGGAACAGCCTGTGACAGCTTTTCCTCTACTAGTACCTTGCTGATACCTAACAACAGCACTCCGAATATCGTCAACAACCAACTAGCAGTAATCCATGTCTGCCATGTCCTCAAACACAAGGTTCTCGGCCATTGCTGCCTCCCTGGACACTCGTGTAGACGTCCCAGGGATAACCACCTTCATGAAAACAATAAGGTAAAACACCTGCAGAGCAAGATCATCCTTCGTCTTATCCTTCACAAGTTCAGCGAGCATATTCCGCAAATCCTTTGTCTTGATGTCGTCACTCCTAGAATACCCAAGCTTGCCCTTTAACCTCATAATAGCATCATCGAAACCATCATTCGAGGGCCTAGGGGGGGTACGATTACCTTGAGGGAACCCAAAGAGATGGTGAATAGCATCACTTGTAATACGTATAACCTTGTTCACCTAACCCATGTCCAAAATCATGGTTGAAGGGTCAATCCTCGTGTAGATGTTGCCCATCAAAGGACGAGAAATGTTGGAATCAACCTTCAAGTCAAACACACAACCAAAACCAGCCTTGATAACCCTCGTCTTGTGCCTATCTTGTAGCATTTTCGCACACGTATTGACCTCTCCTAGTGAGCAACGAACCGTCTTGTTAAAACATTTCACCTCACCTCCTCCTTGGCCACCTTCTTTGGGCGCTTCGCCTCCTCTCTTCCTCCTCTCAGGCCGCAGCACAAGCTGATACTAAAAAAAACATTGACAAGGAAAAAAGGCAGAACAATGAGACACACAAGCTTCACCAAAATTCCACTAATGCCTACATACGCACCACATCTCAGAAGTCCAACTATGTCTACATAGGCGGTACAGCCATGTATGACCAGAAGTTAACATGCTTTCAAAAATGTTGGAAATTTACAAAAGCAGAAGTTCAACCATGTATACCAAGGCAATAATCAAACATGTATCTCAGAAGTCCAACTATGTCTACATAGGCAGTACAACCATGTATGACCAGAAGTTAACATGCTTTCAAAAGCAGAAGTTCAACCATGTATACCAAGGCAATAATCAAACATGTATCTTAGAAGTCCAACTATGCCTACATAGGCAGTACAACCATGTATGAACACTAGTTAACATGCTTTCAAAATTGTTGGAAATTTAAAAAGCAGAAGTTCAACCATATACACTAAGGCAGTAATCAAACATGTATACAAACAAGTTGAGCTAATTTATTCATGTATATACCCAGAAGTCGAACTATGTACACAAAGGCAGTAATACCATAAAAGCAAAGCACGTCGGCTAATTTATTCGTCTATATTGAGATGGAGCGGAAGGTCAGCTATGTACGCCAAGGCAGTGCTAAAAACAATAAAACTATAGCAACAGCGACAAATGCTCTAAAAAACAGTAAACATGAGACATTCATACCTGATTAGCGGCAACATCATCATCGACATCGTCCTCATCATCAGCATTGAAATCAGCATCATCCTTGTCCTCTGGATTAACACGAGAACGCTTCTTCACACCCTTGTTGACCTTTGCAGGTGGAACCTTGCGCTTCACGCCGCATTTCTTACCCTTACTAGATGCACCAGCACCAAGCGGAGAAGGTGTAGGCGCGGCAGTGGCAGGCACACGAGGACTACGGCGTGACGTACCACCAAGGCCTAACCCTTCATCTTCAACAACTTCTGCAGGCCTTGAAACACGTGGGCTCCTCCGAGGAGTAACTTCACCAAGTACTAGCTTCCTCGCAGCAGTCTTCTTGATTTTCTTCTTAACAGGGACAACCTTGCCATCACTACCACACGACACGTCTTCCTCAATAGTAAGCTCAGCCGCATGAACAGATCCAGGAACATCAGAACCTTTCTCAAGGCGGGCCGCCCTCTTCTTGTCAAAATCTTCTTGCTTCTTCCTCTTACGTTGGTCCTCCAGGAGAAGCTGAACAGGCACATCCTCGGGTTGCGTGATAGGTTCAGTGCCATCAATAGACTGCGATTGCGTCTCTGACATCTAAAGAGAGCACAAAGGATCCGGAATGGAATCACAACCTTTGACTGATGGAGCCACCTCCTCAGCAGCAGCAGGGGTTTCTGATAAACCAACTCAGATAAAACATCATTGATGGTGTTCACAGCTTCCTCCTTTGTGGACACATCTATAAAGAACACAAAAAATCGAAGCAAAAAATAAAAAAAGTCAGGAACAAAAACAAAAACAAACGACAAGAACAAGCTAAAAAAACATGGCTCAAAACTTTAAAATGAAAAAGGGGTTTCACATACTAGGTGAAGCAAGAGCTGCAGAAGCAAGATCCTCAAGGCTTGAAAAATTCTCAAGGCTCGAAGCAACCTCGGCAATCACAGTCAAAGGGATAATGGGTGATTTAGCTGCATCAGATATTGGAGCATCAGTATTAACCTCTGAAGCTCCATCTTGATCGCAGGCATTTTTTCAGAACTATTCAACTCATCACCAACTACAAAAAATGCAAGTAAAAGGCAGCTGAGTTCTAATCCGCAATCCTACACCAAAGGGACTTCTACTTTTACAACAATGTCCAATACCCAGAAGTTCAACAATACCTAATAAAGCAGTAAACACAAAAAACAAACTAAAAATCTACAAACTAAATATAAAAACAATCTACACCAGAGGGGCTACTACATATATCATGAATGTCGAGAAGTTCAACGATATATAACAAAGCAGTAAAACAAAATGTGCATAACAGAAGTTCAACCAAATTTCATTACAATCAAACAATAATTAAAACCAGAAGTCCAACTATGTGACCCAAGAAAGTAGCACATAAAAAAGATGTAGCATGACCACAAACAGTATTTCACAGCCAAACTAAATATCAATGCCATCAACATGATAACAAAAAAACAAAGATATAAACTACAAAAATGAAACATCTAGGAAGTCCAACAACACTTGGTGACAAAGTTTCACCTGCAAAATCATCAACTACAAAGTAAGCAAACACTCTACTAACTCAAACTAATGGTAAAACGCATACACATAACCATTACTAGAAGTTCACACTATTAAGAATGGCAGTCCAACATGAATACTAAGTGAAGATATGGGCAGACATATATGAGAATAATGCTATTTAAAATACAAGATACAACTACATTAAGATACCTGTAGAAGGTTTTGAAGCCATGACAACACAACCGCCTTGATGAATGCAACTCCAAACACTAGAACAACCTGCTAAAAACAGGGGATTGATTGCATATAGTTAGCAAGTACAAAATCACACAACAAAATACAAAAAGAAACTGAATCAAACCCTAGGATGAAACAACTACAACATACCAACAAAGGATGAACAGTAGCACATCTAGGCAAGCACAACAAAAAAATGTATCCATAAACTAAATACAATGTCATAGACATAATCTAGACTTCGAAATCCAGAGCACTAATGCAATTAAATACATCAGATCCAGCATCAACCATCCATCACACCACACCCTCTCTTACATTCATCTGACTGCTAAACTCAACAAAGGGGAAATGAAATCCACACAAGTATGAAGGGACAAATAGCACACACAAGCATCTCACAAACAAATCTGACCACGGGGAATTGAAATCCAACCACCACACGCATAAGAACCCTACCTAATCTACCACCAAACCATCAGAAGAAGGGGGAGGGAGGCGGACGCGAGAGCACACAGAGACAGGCAGGCCTCGATAGATCTGGCGAAACTAGAAGCAAGCATTAGGAGGGGGCAGCACTTGTACCTCTCCAGACGACTCCCGCTCGCACGAATCCACGTCGGTTCTTCCACTCCCCACGACGCCGCGCGCACCTTGCAACCGCCCAGGCAGTTGCCGCCCTCGCTTCAGAGCAGAAGAGAGCGTGCTGGGCGAGAGAGAGCGGGGCGTGGGGGAGAAATAGGAGCGGGGGCGTGCGCCGGTTACTCCAGCACGAGGGCAGGGGACATGGGCGGAGAAATCGGGGGGAGTTGGAGGAGAGGAAGGCAGCGGAGCGACGAAGAGAGGGGAGAGAGCGAGCGACAAGGGGAGAGGAGTTTTGTGACAGGTGGTCGCGAAGGAGATGGTCACTTAATGCCTCTCTGTCGTGGGACTTGCAGCGCCACTGAATTTACACTTTTACCCCCCAACAGCTAAAATAGTAAATACATGTGTAGATAAATAAATGCACCATTTGAATGCATCTATTATAATGAGATAAGATCACAAAACAGCACAACTGATATCCTCAAAACCAAAAATAGATGGAAAATACAGTACTAAAGGAAGAAACATACATACATAAATATGCCCCTAAAAAACAAGAGAAAAGAAGTTCAAAAAATAAAGAACAGAAGTTCAAGTACACTAATAAAAGAAGTAAAGGAATAAGAATAAATAAACCATAAAGAAACAAAAAGAAGAAGTTCAACTACAAAAACAGATGAAGTTCACCCTAAACCCTAAAAACCCTAAGATAGATAGTGGGGTCACGGATGTGACGGACTCGCCTCCGCATGCGACGACGCGGCACGCCGCGTCGTCGCCTGCTCTGGTTTCGTTCCTGTCTCGGCCTCGCAGGGGGAGGGGAGGGGGGGTCCCGACCCCCTCCCCCCCTGCTCGGCCTCGCGCTACCGCATTGCTGCGCGGTAGGATTTGACAGGACGCAATGCGGTTATTCTGTTTCCACCCACACCGCACGCACCCTAAACCCTAAAAACCCTAAGATAGATAGTGGGGTCACGGATGTGACGGACTCGCCTCCGCATGCGACGACGCGGCGCCTGCTCTGGCTCATTCCTGTCTCAGCCTCGCAGGGGGAGGGGAGGGGGGGTCCCGACCCCCCTCCCCCCTGCTCGGCCTCGGGCTACCGCATTGCTGCGCGCTAGGATTTGACAGGACGCAATGCGGTTATTCTGTTTCCACCCCCACCGCACGCACTCTATATTTTCTAAAACCTCAAATTAACATGTTAAAAAGGATTATCATATAGAAGTTTAGGATAGTTATTGAGTGAAGACCAACAACTATTATAAGTACAAAAACATACTAGAAAAAAAATAAAAAATATGCATATCCGTCGGCCAATTCCATGGCTGCTCATGGGACTAAGTCAAAAAATCCAAACCAACGCAAAGAATGAAAAATAACATAAAAAAGAAACAAATACAGAGGACTTGCTGCATTAATTTGCAACGAAGGAAAAGCAGAAGGTCATGTACGAACAACATAGAAGTCCAGCTTCTACAATGACCCTTAGATGATCTGGAAAAAGTGCATGCATACTTGGGCTAATCCCATGATTGCTCACGAGACAAAATTCTAAAAACAACATCTGAAGAACTAAAGTTACAAAGAAAACCAAACAAAGAAAATATAGAGCACCATGCACCTTCGCATTGCAAATGTGGGATGCAATATGGAAAACCAGAAGTTCAACCATTAATAAAAAAAGGTCCAGATCCTACTGAAGATAGTGGATGATCAAAAAACTATAACAAAACATAGACTAAGGGAAAAGAGGATGCATGTGTCTGTGGTCCAGCTCCACACTTACACACTAGCTACAATAAATTTGCAGAAGAAATCTAGTAAGTGTTTTTGATTCTTGGAATGTAATCTGTCCTGGAATATCAATGTCAAAAAGATGGACCTGCATTCATGAAAAGTTTCATTGCTGTGACATAAAAAACCAAGAAAGAAACACCTTAGGAATAATAATTTTTAGTGTCAAAGAAACAAAATGCACGAGGTGTAAGTTAACTAATCAAATGTTCTAAATAAGGTAAGTTTAATAATTAGCTTCGTAAATCAGTAAATTTATATAAATATGTGCTTCTCTTGTGACTCTGCGAGGCATAAGTGAAGTCCAACAAACTATTAGAAGTATGAAAAAAACTAGAAAAAATAGAAAAATATATGCATATCCATCGGCCAATTAATTCCATGGCCACTCATTGGGCTTAGTCAAAAAAATCAAAACAATGCAAGAATGAAAACAATGCAAGAATGGTCACTCAAAGGAAAGAAATACAAAGGACTTGCTGGATTACCTTGCAACGAAGGAAAAGAAGAAGTTCAGGTATGACAACGCAGAAGTCCAGCACAGAAACCCGGCCAGACCCACAGGATCCACCTGATCCTCCCCCGATCCCAATCCTGATCCGCCCTAGCCCCGACAGGATCCAACGAAGGAAAACCAGAAGTTCAGGTATGACAACGCAGAAGTCCAGCTTGTACAACGACCATTAGATGATCTAGAAATAATGAACGAACGAATTTGTCCGAAGCATAAAATCATCTGCACAAGATTACAACACGTCCGCACTCCCTTGGAAATGATCTGGCAACTCCCTTTCCACAACTAAAATGACCAGAGGGCAAATTTCAAAACCGCAAAAATAATCTGTGCAAAAACCCGCGAGAGTGCTAACATCAAATCGCTAGAAATCAAACCGTATGGTCCCTCACGATTAAAATTGACGACTTAGTAAGCCTTGAATTTCACTAAAGTATGCAAATCAGCCAGCAAACTTTATAGAAAAACGAGAAATCAACAAAAGCGCAGGCTGCAGCTCGGGCGGATGAAGAACACAGGCGATTTCAAATTTGTTTGAAATAACAAGAATTTGTGCACCAAACTCGTACCAAAACCTAATTCCCATCATGCCAGAGCTTCGACAACATCCACAGCATGCATTAAACTTGTTACATACACAAGTTCATCACCACCCCGAGAGCAAATCCGCCAATGACCGGAATTCCTATTTAAAATGGGCATTTAGTTGCTAAAAACTGTTTACAAATTACACTTACATAACAAACAACACGAATGATCAGAAAAACTCGCGGTAGAGGGCACAGTTGCGAAGATAGCACGAAGGTCGGGTTCATACAGAGGGAAGTTCAGGCGCGTTACTCAGGCAGTTTAGGTTGTGATTAGAATATTATTCTAATCCCATGATCAGAATAGTGTTTATATATATATATGTATGTATATATATATATGTAAGATGCGGTTGCGAAATGATAGGATCATCATGGATGTGCCTGGGGCCACAACCAAAGTGGCGACCCTAAAGCAAGTGCTGTTCGAGGCTGAAAAAAAGCGGCCAAGGAGCGCACCGAGCGGGAAAAACAAGAGGCATGGGTGGGCGAGGTGCAGCAAGAGCTCCAGGCTCTCATGAAGAAGCACGAGGCTTTGGAGCTTGAATCGAAGACACGAGAGTCCAAGCTTGCCGCGGCCCTCGAGAGCACAAAGCATGCCAAGGCTGAAGCCCAAAAGGCCCTCTGGGAAATTGAGGCGATGAGGAAGATAGCGGCGGGTAAGGCATTCAATATGCAAAGCAAGCATGTGAAAGTAAATTACTTGTTACTTACCCGAGTCCGGAGCTCTCCAGGAGCATTCGCAGATTTGCCCCGCAGCATGTCGGATGCCGCGAAATATTACCAGGCCGAGGAGGGAAGCTCGACGGAGAAGTTGTTCTGGTCTCAGTATACTTGGACCGAACACCCGATGCCTATGAGCGACCAGCTGAAGCAACTGGTCGAGCTGCACAAGGCGGCCGAACAGGCCATGAGGGGCCTTATAGTCCGGATGTTGCCTGGTGACTCCCTTCCCAACAACTACTTCGGCCTGGTGAGGCGGCTTGTAGATGCCTGCCCATGGCTGGAGGTCATAAAGCGGCCCGTCTATAGCAAAGGTGCACGCTGGGCCTTTACCCGTGTGAATGTGCACTGGGCCAAGATGGACGCCGAGAAGCTGGTGAAGGAGGGGCCACCGCAGGGCAAGGAGCATCGCCACCCTAAGATTTATTATGAGGGTGTCCTGAAGGGTGCCTGTCTTGTGGCGGACGAGTGTGCGAAGGCTGTAATTTTTGAATGAACTTGCTCGTGTGATCCTGTATTATGAAAACTTGTTCATATGCGCTATGCAACGCTTATTTGAATTTAAAATATTACCTTCTATGCGGCTGTTTGTTAAATCTGAGAGATGGCTAGTCGTCGGCTTCTGCCCCCATGCCACGGGTGCTGGGGTGTTCGGGATAAATATGAGCACTCTTTTTCCCATTGTTGGGTCCTTCGAGGGAGGTGCTCAGCACAACGAACAAGGCAATCGGACTATAATGCTTTATCACTCTCACTTAGCCATAGAAGTCTACAATTTTAAATTTTGGCGAAGCCCCTAGTATTCGGAAGGCCGAATTCGGGGCGCTATACACACCTTAAGCCGGACAAAGCCGACTCCTCGCTCTAAGCAGCATAAGTCTTTAGGGACTCAAGACCTCTCGAACAGCGACCAGCTCTCGCCTTATCATGACAGTCAGTTTTAGCTTTCTCCACTGAGGTTCTTAGCCCAAATGAAACGGGGCACAATCGTTGTAGTTCTCCCAGTGCTACCTTAGCCGATACAGCAGAACGTAAGGTACCAAAACATGGGAGCCAGGAAAAAACCCAACTATTGACCCAAGACATGATTCGGAGCTGATGCATATAATGCTATAAGTTCGGGGTGCCGCACTGTCGAAAGTGTTCGGACTTCTCACGCCGTATTATGGGGTACGCTTAAGCCCCTGGCGTATTGGCCGTACCAGAATGTACGGGTGCTGAATGTCATAAATGAACATATATATATATATAAAGAAAGAATAGAGAATGTGGTAATAGTCTAGTGCTATGCATTGTTTATTCAAACAGGTGCGTCGAAGCAGAATGATACAAGTAGTGCGATAAGCAAAAAGTAAGACTATTTGACATGTCCCCTCCAAGGGCAACTTGAGGAATGGTATTTAAAGCAAGTATTTCACTCGTTATCAGAGACCACCTGGGAGTTCCATGGTGCGACGTAGCTTTCTGCCTCCTTGGTTGTTGCATCGTGTGTCTGGCAATCCTACTGCCGGACGGGGTTTCCAGATATTAAAGTCCTGAAAGAGAGAAAAATAACAAAGCAGGAAGCCCCTAGTGCGGTTGAGCCGCGTCTTGGGGCGTGCCGTAGTCGTGCCCCCCTCCCCACCTGTGCCCATGGTATTTTCAATGCGTAATTATGTATGCGTGGCACGGATTTCGCCGTTTGGCTGGTACTGGGGTGGGGGCCGCATTGCTATGCGAGCTCGGAACGTGCCAGGCGGTCTTGTTGCCGATTACTCTGGGCGTGCTTGGAGGTGTCCGGGTCTTTAATCACAGAACTGGTGGATTGCCTTAAGAGGCTGCTTTGCGCTTTTGCTGCGAGGGACGCAGTGTGCTCCTCCGTGCGGAGAGAGCACTTTGTGTTTCCATTGACTGTGATGACCCCCCAGGTCCTAGCATCTTGAGCTTGAGATATGCATAGTGCGGTACCGCGTTGAATATCGCAAATGCGGTTCGCCCGAGAAGTACATGATAGCCGCTGCGGAACGGGACTATATCAAAGATTAACTCCTCGCTCCGGAAGTTATCCGGGGATCCGAAGACCACTTCCAGTGTGACTGAGCCTGTGAAATGGGCCTCTACACCTGGTATGATGCCTTTGAAGGTCGTTTTTGTGGGTTTGGTCCTTCAGGGGTGTATAACCATTTTGCGCACTGTGTCCTGATAAAGCAGGTTCAGGCTGCTGCCACCGTCCATAAGGACTCGAGTGAGGTGAAATCCATCGATGATTGGGTCTAGGACCAATGCGGCGAATCCGCCATGACGGATACTAGTGGGATGGTCCCTGCGACCGAAGGTGATCGGACAGGAGGACCATGGGTTGAACTTTGGGGCGACTGGCTCCAACGCATATACATCCCTTAACGCACGCTTCCGCTCCCTCTTGGGGATGTGGGTTGCGTATATCATGTTCATCGTCCGCACTTGTGGGGGGAACCTCTTCTGCCCTTTGGTGTTCGGCTGCTGGGGCTCCTCCTCGTCATCGCTATCCAGCCCCTTATCTTTGTTTTCGGCGTTTAACTTGCTGGCCTGCTTGAACACCCAACATTCCCTGTTGGTGTGGTTGGTTGGCTTGTCGGGGGTGCCATGTATTTGGCATGAGCGATCGAGTATACGGTCCGAACTGGACGGGCCTAGAGTGCTTCTTTTGAATGGCTTTTTCCGCTGACCGGGTTTAGAGCCTCTGAATCCGGCATTGACTGTCGTATCCTCAGTATTGTTGCTATTGACATGGCGCTTATGTTTGTTGGGGCGTGACCTGCCGTTGCTACCCTTGGTATCTGAAGTACCGTGGTTCTTTGATATGTTATTGCTGCGTGCCAGCTAGCTGTCTTCTCCCGTGCAAAAGCGGGTCATGAGGGTCGTGAGGGCTGCCATAGATTTCAGCTTTTCCTGGCCGAGGTGCCGGGCGAGCCACTTGTCGCGGATGTTGTGCTTAAAAGCTGCTAGGGCCTCTGCATCCGGACAGTCAACGATTTGATTTTTCTTTGTCACGAACGTGTCCAGAATTTCCTGGCCGATTCCTCTAGCTGCTGAATGATGTGGCTCAAGTCATCGGCATCCGGTGGTCGCACATAAGTGCCCTGGAAGTTGTCAAGGAATGCGGCTTCCAGATCTTCCCAACAGCCAATGGATTCTGCTGGCAGGCTGTTGAGCCAATGACGAGCTAGTCCTTTGAGCTTGAGTGGGAGGTATTTGATGGCGTGTAGATTGTCACCACGGGATCTGTTGTGCCGTCGTATGATTCGATATTTACGGGTCGAAACCCTTTGGGATTTGGTTATCCATTACTTCATCTGTGAAGCATATGGGGTGTGCGGCACCTCTGTAGTGGGCTATGTCGCGACGCAGTTCAAATGAGTCTTGTCCGCTGTGTTCAGCCCAACCGGATTTACTTTTACTGTATCCGGCGTGACGGTTATCGTCTCGCGTAGTGGCGCGCCCTCGTGATCCGTAGATCGATCTTGCGTGTTTTGCTTTGTCCTCCAATACGTCTCCCAGGTCTAGCATGTTTCCCCATGCCTTGTCATTTTTATTTGAGTGGCGTCGGGGTGTGGGCTGAGTTTTTGGCTGAAATGCCTCTCTATCGCGGCCACAAGGTGGCCGATCAGCCGCGTCATATGCTAGATATGTAGGTTTTAATGCTTCCTCCTCCAGTCGGGTTAGCAACTTGTGCTTTGGGTAACTCCTGGAGGGGCGTTCGAGTTCATATTCCTCGGCCGCAAGGATTTCAGTCCATCTGTCAGCTAGCAAATCTTGATCGGCTTGAAGCTGCTGCTGCTTTTTCTTGAGGCTATTTGCCGTGGCTATAACCCGGCGCTTGAAGCGCTCTTTCTCGGCGGGATCCTTCGGCACGACAAATTCGTCATCGCCGAGGCTTGCCTCGTCTTCGGAGGGAGGCATGCAATTATCATCCTCCGCCTCTCCATCTGCCGCTCTCTCGGGAGGGTTGGCTTCTCCATCCTCCTGCTCTAAATCTTGCTAGAGGGGATTGTTGTCGTCTTCGGCACTATCCGGAGTGCTATTATCTCCTGTGCCGGTGTCACCGCTTTTGCTTTGGCGAGACATAGAGCAGCGCCACTGACGTCGGTGCTTGGGTTGCTTCTTGGAGGGGTCATCCTCCGCTGTCTCGTCGCCATTGCCTTCTTTGGGTGTGTCCACCATGTATATATCATATGATGAGGTGGCTGTCCAGTGCCCTGTGGGCAGTGGTTCCTCTTCGTCTCCCGCATCGTCGTCCATACCGTCGATGTCTTTGGAGTCGAAGTCGAGCATGTCGGTCAAACTGTCGTCAGTGGCTACTAAGTGGGTGGTGGGTGGGCGGCAAATTTCTTCATCATCCGCATCCCAATCCTGCCGAACATAGTTCGGCTAGGACTCTCCTGACAGGGAGAGAGACCTTAATGAGTTTAGTATGTCGCCGAAGGGCGAGTGCTGAAAGATATCTGCGGAGGTGAACTCCATGATCGGCACCCAGTCGGGTTCGATAGGCACGGGCGCAGGCGGTTTGGAGTCCGTGGACGGGGCAGAATCCGGCAGTTCGGCGTCACGGCTCCCGTGAAGGGTAAGGTCGATACTCGGCTCGATCGCCACTGAGAATACGGCCTCTGTGGCGGTGTTTATCCACCCGTCCATGGATGGCGCAATTGGCTCCGAATTGAGGGTCGGAGCGGTTGCCGGTGCGGTCTCCTGAACACTGTCCGATGGTAGAGCCAAATCATGCTCATCGTGACCTTGCGGCGCACTCGGCAGGGGCTCGAATCCGTCGAAGATCAAGTCTCCACGGATGTTGGCCGTGTAGTTTAAGCTTCCAAACCTGACCTGGTGGCCAGGGGCGTAACTCTCGATCTGCTCCAGATGGCCAAGCGAGTTGGCCCGTAGTGCGAAGCCGCCGAATACAAAGATCTGTCCGGGGAGAAAAGTCTCACCCTAGATTGCATCGCTATCGATGATCGAAGGAGCCATCAAGCCTAACGGTGATGACACAGAGGAACTCTCAATGAAGGCACCAATGTCAGTGTCAAAACCGGCGGATCTCGGGTAGGGGGTCCCAAACTGTGCGTCTAAGGCGGATGGTAACAGGAGGCAGGGGACACGATGTTTACCAAGGTTCGGGCCCTCTTGATGGAGGTAAAACCCTACGTCCTGCTTGATTATTCTTGATAATATGAGTAGTACAAGAGTTGATCTACCACGAGATCGGAGAGGCTAAACCCTAGAAGCTAGCCTATGGTATGATTGTATGTTGTCCTACGGACTAAACCCTCCGGTTTATATAGACACCGGAGGGGGCTAGGGTTACACAGAGTCGGTTACAAGGAAGGAGATCTACATATCTGTATTGCCAAGCTTGCCTTCCACGCCAAGGAGAGTCCCATCCGGACACGAGACGAAGTCTTCAATCTTGTATTTTCATAGTCCAACAGTCTGGCCAAAGGATATAATCTGGTTGTCTGAATACCCCCTAATCCAGGACTCCCTCAGTCATGCTGGTTTTTATAGGAGGTTCATTAAGGACTTCTCTAAAATTTCTAGGCCTCTGAGTAATCTCTTACAAAAAGATGTTCCTTTTGTCTTTGATGATGATTATGTAGAAGCATTTGAAATACTTAAGAAAGCTTTGATTTCTGCACCTATTTGTTCAGCCTCCTGATTGGAATTTACCATTCAAAATTATGTGTGATGCTAGTGATTATGCTGTAGGGGTTGTTCTAGGACAAAGAGTTGATAAGAAATTAAATGTTATCCAATATGCTAGTACAACTCTAGACAGTGCCCAAAGAAATTATGCTACCACTGAAAAGGAAATTTTTAGGAGTTGTATTTGCTTGTGATAAGTTCAGACCTTATATAGTTGATTCTAAAGTAACTATTCACACTGATCATGCGGCTATTAAATATCTTATGGAAAATAAAGATGATAAACCTAGACTTATTAGATGGGTTCTCTTGCTACAAGAATTTGATTTGCATATTATTGATAGAAAGGGAGCTGAGAACCCCGTTGCAGACAACTTGTCTAGGTTAGAGAATGTTCTTGATGACCCGCTACCTATTGATGATAGCTTTCCTGATGAACAATTAGCTGTCATAAATGCTTCTCGTACTGCTCCATGGTATGCTGATTATGCTAATTACATTGTTGCTAAATTTATACCACCTAGTTTCACATACCAACAAAAGAAAAAGTTTTTCTATGATTTAAGACATTACTTTTGTGATGACCCACACCTTTATAAAGAAGGAGTAGATGGTGTTATTAGACATTGTGTACCTGAGCATGAACAGGAATAGATCCTACGCAAGTGTCATTCCAAGGCATATGGAGGACACCTTGCTGGAGATAGAACTGCACATAAGGTATTGCAATCCGGTTTTTATTGGCCTACTCTCTTCAAGGATGAACGTAAGTTTGTCTTGTCTTGTGATGAATGTCAAAGAATTGGTAATATTAGTAGACGCCAAGAAATGCCTATGAATTATTCACTTGTTATTGAATGGGACCGTTTCCTTCCTCTAATGGGTATACACATATTTTAGTTACTGTTGATTACATTACTATGTGGGTAGAAGCTATTCCAACTAGTAGTGCTGATCATAACACCTCCATTAAGATGCTTAAAGAAGTTATCTTTTCGAGGTTTGGAGTCCCTAGATACTTAATGACTGATGGTGGTTCACATTTTATTCATGGTGCTTTTTGTAAAATGCTTGCTAAGTATGATGTTAATCATAGAATTGCATCTCCATATCATCCACAGCCTAGTGGTCTAGTAGAATTGAGTAATAGAGAACTTAAATTAATTTTGCAAAAGACTGTTAATAGATCTAGAAAGAATAGGTCCAAGAAACTTGATGACGCATTATGGGCTTAATTATAGAACTGCATACAAAAATCCTATGGGTATGTCTCCATATAAAATGGTTTATGGAAAAAGCATGTCACTTACCTCTTAAACTAGAACATAAGGCATATTGGGCCATTAAAGAGCTCAATTATGATTTCAAACTTGCCGGTGAGAAGAGGCTTTTTGACATTAGCTCACTTGATGAATGGAGAACCCAGGCTTATGAGAATGCCAAACTGTTTAAAGAAAAAGTTAAAAGATGGCATGACAAAAGGATACAAAAGCGTGAGTTTAATGTAGGTGATTATGTATGGTTATAAAACTCTCGTTTAAGATTTTTTGCAGGCAAACTCCTTTCTAAATGGGAAGGTCCTTACGTCATTGAGGAGGTCTATCGTTCCGGTGCCATAAAAATCAAGAAATTTGAAGGCACAAATCTGAGGGTTGTGAACGGTCAAAGAATCAAACATTATATCTCAGGTAATATCATAAATGTTGAAACTAATGTTATTGAAACCGTAACCCCGGAGGAATACATAAAAGGCACTTTCTATAACGTTTCAGACTCTGAAAAGGAATAGGTATGAGGTACGGTAAGTAAACCGACTCCAAAACAGTTCTAATAGCAATTTTTCTCCGTTTTGGAATATTTAAGAAAATAGGAAAATAAGAAGCAGTCCGGGAAGGACACGAGGGTGGAGGGCGCGCCCCCCTGCCTCGTGGGCACCTTGGGTCCTCTCCGAACTCCGTTTTCTTGTGCGATACTTCTTTTGGTCGGTAAAAATTCATTATATAATCTCCCGAAGATTTTGACCGCCGTACCACACGATTATCCTCTGTTTTTGTTTCGAGCTGTTTCTGCCGCAGATTTTGAGCGAGATGTCGTCTCAAGACTCTGACGGAGAAAGCTATGTCTCACATCTCATTGCTGATCCAAAGACCTATGGGGACCTATCTCCTTGTGGTCGAACTACGGATGATGAGGAGGATGCTCACTTGAGTATGATCAATGATTCAAGTTCGGAGGAGGGGGATGTCCCTCTACCTCAACCTGGGGATATGCACGCGAAGTTCAAGATGTCTAGTCTCCCCAAGAGGGATAAACTATCTAACAACTGATCTATTCCTTCTCGTTTTCGGCAGAAATGCAAAGGAGATTTATATGACAAGATCTTCAAGCTAGAATCGGAGGTCGATGATTTAAAGGAGATCGCTCTCCTCAATTACAACATGAAAAAGCTGAAGGCACAATTCTCATCACCATCACCAGCAAAGAAGAACTGAGCATCGGGTATGGGCACTCCCCTTGGCAACTGCCAAGCTTGGGGGAGTGCCTCGGTATCGTATCACCATCACAATTTTATCTTTACTGTTTTTCTTAGTTCGATCCTTTTGGTAATATCTTGATCCATTAGAATAGAGTTTTAGTATGATCTAGTTTTGAGTTTTTGCCTTATGTTCCTTTTATGTAATCGAGTCCGTGAGCTATATAATAAAGATTAGTGTTGAGTCAAGGGCTTGTTTATCTTTCTATGATCTTGAGGGAATAAAATAAAAGAGAAAGAATAAAAATTAATAAAGATATCATATGGATCTTATGGAGAGTAATGACTTCACATATAAAGAGTATGATGAATAAAAGTTGTTGAAAGTTGACAAACATAGTTTAGGTCATCGTTGCAATTAATAAGAACTAATAAAGAAAGAGAGGTTTTCACATATAAATATACTATCTTGGACATCTTTTATGATTGTGAGCACTCATTAAAATATGACATGCCAAAGAGTTGATGTTGGACAAGGAAGACAACGTAATGGGTTATGTTTTCTTACATCCGAAATAAATTATATTGTCATGGATCAACCAACATGTTGAGCTTGCCTTTCCCTCTTATGCTAGCCAGATTCTTTGCACCAAGTAGAGATACTACTTGTGCTTCCAAATACCCTTAAACCCAGTTTTGCCATGAGAGTCCACCATATCTACCTATGGATTGAGTAATATCATTCAAGTAAGTTGTCATTGTTGCAAGCAATAAAATTGCTCTCTAAATATGTATGATTTATTAGTGTGGAGAAAATAATCTTTATATGATCTTGTGATATGGAAGAAATAAAAGCGACGGACTGCATAATAAAGGTCCATATCACAAGTGACAATATAAAGTGATGTTCTTTTGCATTAAGATTTCGTGCATCCAACCATAAAAGCACATGGCAACCTCTGCTTCCCTCTGCGAAGGGCCTATCTTTTATTCTTGTCTTATACTTCATACAAAAGTCATGGTGATCTTCACCTTTCCTTTTTACATTTTATCCTTTGGCAAGCACAATGTGTTGGAAAGATCCCGATATTTATAGCTAATTGGATGTGAGTTTTCATGAACTATTATTGTCGACATTACCCTTGAGTTAAAAGGTTGGGAGGCAATACTATAAGCCCCTATCTTTCTCTGTGTCCGATTAAAACTTCATACCCATAAATATTGCGTGAGTGTTAGAAATTGTGAAAGACTAAAAGATAGTTGAGTATGTGGACTTGCAGAAAAGCTCTTATATTGACTCCTTCCGATGTTATGATAAATTACAATTGCTTCAATGGCTGAGATTATAGTTTGTTAGTTTTCAATGAAGTTTATGATTGATACTTGAAACTGTGAATGAATTGTTAGTTCAGCATAAGAGATCATATGACAATATATATAGGGCTAGACTATTCTGTTACCGGTAACAGAATAATATTTTGTTACCCCCCGGCCCTATATAGGCGCGACGCACCTACACAGTAGAGTCCCCCCGAGCCAGCCCAACCCAACCCGCCTTCTTCCACCGGAGACAATCGTCGTGGGCGAGCGAGCGATGGCGGCAGCCGAAGCGAGGGAGCCCGCAGCACCGTGACTGGCCGGCGATGGATCCGCCGCCGCCTCCTACCTCCTTCCATTGCCGGATCCATCGACAAGGCCGTGATCCCCGCCTCCCACCTCCCTCCATCGCCGGATCCATCGACAAGGCCGTGATCCCCGCCTCCCGCCTCCCTCCATCGCCGGATCCATCGACAGGGTCGTGATCCCCACCTCCTGCCTCCCTCCGCCGCAGGATCCATCGACGGGGCAATGATCCCCGCCCCCTGCCTCCCTCCGTCACCGGGGCTCCTTCTCCGGGGCAGTGATCTCCTGTAACACCCACAATGTGGCTATATCTCCCACGTGTCGGGGCACGACTTAGAGGGATAGCCGCATGGTAGGTTTTGTCGCAAGAGGGGTAATCTTCACACAATCCCATGTATTGAACAAGAAAGGGATAAAGAGTTGGATTACAATCGCCATTTCACACAAATACAAGTTAAACATACATCATCGAAAATACAATCAAGGTCGGACTACGGAACCAAAATAAAAGAAGACAATCCCAAATGCTAGATCCCCAGTCGTCCCAACTGGGCTCCACTATTGATCAGCCGAAAAGACAAATAACAATGATCAAGATCTTCATCGAGCTCCCACTTGAGCTTGGTTGCGTCACCTGCATTGGTATCATCGACACCTGCAACTGCTTGGAAGTATCCGTGAGTCACGAGGACTCAGCAATCTCACACCCGCGAGATCAAGACTATTTAAGCATAAGGGTAGGAAAAGGGGTAGTGAAGTGGAGCTGCAGCAAGCACTAGCATATATGGTGGCTAACATACGCAAATGAGAGCGAGAAGAGAAGCAACACACGGTCGAGAAGCTATAAGTGATCAAGAAGTGATCCTGAAGCTACTTACGTTCAAGCATAACACAAGACCGTGTTCTCTTCCCGGACTCCGCCGAAAAGAGACCATCACGGCTACACACGTGGTTGATTCATTTTAATTAAGTTAAGTGTCAAGTTTTCTACAACCGGATATTAACAAATTCCCATCTGCCCATAACCGCGGGCACAACTTTCGAAAGGTCAAAACCCTACAGGGGTGTCCCAACTTAGGCCATCACAAGCTCTCACGGTCAACGAAGGATATTCCTTCTCCCGGGAAGACCCGATCAGTCTCGGAATCTCGGTTACAAGACATTTCGACAATGGTAAAACAAGACCAGCAACCGACAAATCCCGATAGGAGCTGCACATATCTCGTTCTCAGGGCACATCGGCACTACTAGGAAAAGGGCTATAGATGATATGGCCACTAATGGTGCACCAGACATGTGGTGCGCCATTAGTATATACTAATGGCGCACCATGTGTAGGTGCGCCATTAGTGTCCAAATACTAATGGCGCACCACATCCACGGTGCGCCATTAGTAACAATTTTATTTTTCATTTTTTTTCAAAACTAGTAATGGCGCACCAGTGGATAGTGTGCCATTACTAGTTAAACTAGTAATGGCGCACCACATCCACGGTGCGCCACTAGTAATTTTTTTCAATTTTTTTTAATTTTCTTATTTATTTTTTCAAAACTAGTGATGGCGCACCAGTGGACAGTGCGCAATTACTAGTTAAAACTAGTAATGGCGCACTGTCAACTGGTGTGCCAGTACTAAGTTTTTTTCAAAAAAATTCAGAATTTGTTTTATTTTTTTCAAAACTAGTAATGGCGCATCATGGGTGTGGTGTGCCATTACTAACTTGGCCCAGAACTTCCACCGAATGCACCCCCCCTTGTGGACCACCTTTTCAGTTAAAAAAATTGATGGAAATGTCAAAAAAATAAAAGAAAATAAGTTTCCCATGTGATATGTGGTCCAGTTGTTGGGAAAATTTACAAATATGAATTTCGACTTTATTTGCAAAATCTCTCAGGAATTTGTAAAATGGGCATAACTTTTGCATACAATTTCGGATTAAAAAGTTTTCTATATGAAAAATCATCTACTCAAAAAGTTACATCCAAATTTAACCGGGGGAACCCCATTAAAAATTTTCAAAATCCCCAAAAACCTAACAGAAAAAAGTTACGGGGCTTTTAAAATCCGGAGGCAAAAAAATTCAAAAATTTTCAAACTTACTAGTGGCGCACCGTATGCTAGGTGCGCCACTAGTAACAGAAAAAATATTGGTTTAAAAAATTTGAATTACTTTTCAAAATATGATACGTAATATGACCAGGAAGTTTGAAATATTTTTTCAAAATTTCATCATACTCATGAACTAAGTCCTAGACATCAGCAAGGTTTAATAGGATTGATATGATAGATATATCAACAAGTGCTTGTGAAGTGTTACGAAGTTAAGTGTGCTCGGGCTGGAGTAGTGTGAGGATGGGTGACCTTCCGAGAAGTTTGACCACAGAGTGTGATTTGACCTGAGATTAAGCATATTGACTCGAGATTAAGCCATAGTGGCCCGAGATTAAGAAAAAAATAAAAAAATTGAATTTTTTTGAAATAAACTTGAAAAAAAAATTGAAAAAAAATTGAAAAAAATTGCTACTAATGGCGCACTCCTGTGTGGTGCGCCATTACTATACCAGATACTAATGGCGCACCATGGGCTATACTAATGGCGCACCTGTGGTGCGCCATTAGTATACCAGATACTAATGGCGCACCGGTGGTGCGCCATTAGTAAAAAAAATCTAATGGCGTGGTGCTAGTGGCGCACCTGTAGTGCGCCATTAGTAGCGAAAATAGGTGCGCCACTAGCAGCCCTTTTTCTAGTAGTGCGGATTGTCCAAACTTCCGGTAGGCCAACCCAGAGTTGCCCCTGGTGGCCACCGGCAGCTGACAAGTTGGACCAACACTCAGAGGAGCACTCGCCCGGGGGTTTAAAATAAAGATGACCCTTGAGTCTGCGGAACCCAAGGGAAAAGGCTTAGGTGGCAAATGGTAAAACCAAGGTTGGGCCTTGCTGGAGGAGTTTTATTCAAAGCAAACTGTCAAGGGGTTCCCATAACACCCAACCGCGTAAGGAACGCAAAATCAAGGAACATAACACCGGTATGACGGAAACTAAGGCGGCAAGAGTGGAACAAAACACCAGGAATAAGGACGAGCCTTCCACCCTTTACCAAGTATATAGATGCATTAAAGTAAATAAGAGATAATAATGATATCCCAACAATATCCATGTTCCAACACGGAACAAACTTCAACTTCACGTGCAACTAGCAACGCTATAAGAGGGGCTGAGCAAAAGCGGTAACATAGCCAAACAACGGTTTGCTAGGATAGGTGGGTTAGAGGCTTGACATGGCAGGGAGGCATGATATAGCAAGTGATAGGTAGCGCGACATAGCAATAGAGCGAGCAACTAGCAAGCAAAGATAGAAGTGATTTCGAGGGTATGATCATCTTGCCTGAGATCCCGCAAGGAAGAAGAACAAGCCCATGAAGAAGACAAACGGACATAGTCGAACAAATCCTCACAACTCCAGAACGAAACCGAAGCTAACGAGAGAGGCAACCCAGAAAGAAGCAAGCAACATAGTAAACAACCATGACATAAACATGGCATGATGCACAACCAAGTATGATGCATGTCCGATTTAATGAAGCATGTTATGGCAAAGTGCAACAAACAATACTACAAATTAAGTGGAGCTCAATACGCAACGAGTTGCATATTGACGAAACACCACATGACTTATTTAGTTCTCTCTCGGTTATGTACTCAAAAAATTAAATGTTGTTAAACAAGGCAAGGGGTGAAACATAATTAAATTTAACAGTTAAGGCAATTTTAAATGAGGCCGGAAACAACAAACAACAATTCCGGTAAATCCTCACGTGCATCAGCAATTTAATGCAACAACAATTTTAAAAATTTTAAATGTTATTATCATGATGCGGATGACATGTGCAAGTTTTATGCAATTTTTATGAAAATGTTGATAAGAGCATGTTATGAAGCATTTGTCATCGTGGTGGAAACGAAAAGGGGTGCCACGGCAACCGATCTGCAAATGATGCCACGGAAACATATCGGTTCCGGTAGCTCATGGAGATACCGGTGCAAAAGGAAAAGTGATGGGAGCGTGTCATGCAAGGATGGTGGGGTGCTCCCGGATACCGGGTTCCCACGGGTCGACGACGGTGCCAAGAGAGGGAAACAACTAACATTCACGGGAGGATACAACATCCAAACATGCATCTCATACAACACATGCATTCGTTCACGGGCGGTCGTCTCGGGGTTATACCTTCGAAGCGTGCAATCGGGACGGTTCTCGTTCGGTGCAAAGTAGAGGAAGTAGACGTTTGATACGTCTCCAATGTATCAATAATTTTTGATTGCTCCATGCTATATTATCTACTGTTTTGGACTATATTGGGCTTTATTTTTCACTTTTATATTATTTTTGGGACTAACCTATTAACCGGAGGCCCAGCCCAGAATTGCTGTTTTTTTGCCTATTTCAGTGTTTCAGATAAACGGAATATCAAACGGAGTCCAAACGGAATAAAATCTTCGGGAACGTGATTTTCTCACCGAACGTGATCTAGGAGACTTGGACCCTACTGCAAGGGATCAAAGAGGAGGTCACGAGGGTGGGGGGCGCCCCCCTAGGGCGCGCCCCCTGCCTCATGGGCCCCTCGATGCTCCACCGACGTACTCCTTCCTCCTATATATACACACGTACCCCCAAACGGTCAGAAGAGGAGCCAAAAACCTAATTCCACCGCCGCAACTTTCTGTATCCACGAGGTCCCATCTTGAGGCCTGTTCCGGAGCTCCACTGGAAGAGGGCCGTCATCACGGAGGGCTTCTACATCATCATAGCCTCTCCGATGAAGTGTGAGTAGTTTACCTCAGACCTTCGGGTCCATAGTTAGTAGCTAGATGGCTTCTTCTCTCTCTTTGAATCTCAATACAAAGTTCTCCCCCTCTCTTGTGGAGATCTATTCGATGTAATCTTCTTTTTGTGGTGTGTTTGTTGAGACCGATGAATTGTGGGTTTATGATCAAGTCTATCTATGAATAATATTTGAATCTTCTCTGAATTCTTTTATGTATGATTGGTTATCTTTGCAAGTCTCTTCGAATTATCCGTTTGGTTTGGCCATCTAGATTGGTATTTCTTGCCATGGGAGAAGTGCTTAGCTTTGGGTTCAATCTTGCGGTGTCCTTACCTAGTGACAGAAGGGGCAGAAAGGCACGTATTGTATCGTTGCCATCGAGGATAACAAGATGGGGTTTATTTCATATTGCATGAATTTATCTCTCTACATCATGTCATCTTGCTTAAGGCGTTACTCTGTTTTTAACTTAATACTCTAGATGCATGCTGGATAGCGGTCGATGAGTGGAGTAATAGTAGTAGATGCAGAATCGTTTTGATCTACTTGACACGGACGTGATGCCTATATACATGATCATGCCTAGATATTCTCATAACTATGCTCAATTCTATCAATTGCTCAACAGTAATTTGTTCACCCACCGTAGAATACTTATGCTCTTGAGAGAAGCCACTAGTGAAACCTATGGCCCCCGGGTCTATTCTCATCATATCAATCTCCATCACTTTAATATTGTTTTGCTTTTTACTTTGCCTTTACTTTTTACTTTGCATCTTTATATTAAAAATACCAAAAATATTATATCTATCAGATCTCACTCTCGTAAGTGACCCTGAAGGGCTTGAGAACCCCTAATCGCGTTGGTTGCGAGTAGCTATCGCTTTGTGCAGGTATGAGGGACTTGAGCGTGAGCTCCTACTGGATTGATACCTTGGTTCTCAAAAACTGAGGGAAATACTTACGCTACTCTGCTGCATCATCCCTTCCACTTTGGGGAAAACCAACGCAAGCTCAAGACGTAGCAACGTTCTTGGGACGTTCGTAGTGGAAGTAGTTGTTCTCGTTTCGTAGTTGTACACACTCCGTAGGTGTTCAGGGTCACAACGAGGAACTTGACATCCACGGGGTCTTCGAGGGTCGACGGTAGTGGTACTTGGTCGTTTCGAAGAGGTACTTCGCGACATGCACGGGATGGTAGTTGTACACGGTCATCATGGGAAGTAAAGGTACACACGAAGGTAGTCGAACTTGACGGTTCCGTTACACGGGTCTTCGGCGACAGTAGTCGTTCCCGTTCGTTCTGAGAGGAGCTCGACGCATCCCGGAAGAGTAGTCGTACACGCACGTAGATGAACTTGACGGATCCCGTGAGTATTCGTACTCGGCGAACCTGCGTAGTTGTACATATCTTCATGCTGTAGTCGAACTTGATGAAACCCACGGTGACGGCACACGTACACGGCCGGCTTGATGGAACTTGGTGAAACCAAAACGTGGCAACATAAGATGGTCTTGGCGGTCAACGGCGGGAGGTGGGCGGCGAAGCAGCAGCAACGTGCGGGCACTGGCAGCGACATCCACGAGAAGAGGCACAACGCTGCTCGTGGGCACCGGCGGCGACCAGACGCGGTGGTAGGAAGGCGAGGTGCTTGGGGTGCGGAGGCGGCGTGGCTTCGGTGGTCGAGGCCGAACGGAGGGAGAAGGCGCCGGACCACGCAGCGGTGGAATGGGAGGCCAGGGAGGCCCTAGGCGGTCGAGGTCACCGGCGTGCTAGATCACCGGAGCGGCGCGGCGTGGTTCCTGTTTGTCTTGGTCGCTGGTCGTCGGCACGTGGACGAGCAAGGGCGAGGCAGTCAGGGATGGGGCAAGGGCGCGAGGAAGAGGAGCCTGGCGCGGCTCGCGCCAGAGGTGGCCTTCCTAGAGGAGCTCGGCGGCGGCGCTCGCTGGCCGGCGCGGCAGAGGCATGGGAGGTGAGGAGGCCGCGGAGCAGGATCGTGGTGGTGGGAGGACGGTGATGTTGAGGAGGACGAGGGAGTGAGGGAGGAGAGGCGGCGCGGGATGCGCGCCCGGTCGGCGCGCGGGAGGGCCGACCTCGGGCCAGGCGGGCCGGCAGCGGCGGGTGGTGGCGGAGGCAACGTGTCGCGCTGCGAGTGGCTGTGGGCAGCGGCGGCGACTCGTCCGGTGCGGACCGGACGTCTCCAGCGGCGGTGAGGGTTAGGTTAGGGTTTATCTGCGCGAGAAAATCGGGGATGGCACATATTTATAGGTAGGAGTGTCCAAAAGGAGTGTAGTTTTCGCCCACACGACCGTGATCTGATGACGGAGGACGTGGAAGTGGTTTGGATGGGTTATTGGGCCGTTTTGAGGGGTGTTGGGCTGCAACACAAAAGAGGCCTTCGCGGTTACCCGGTTAACCATTGGAGCATCAAACGAACTCCAAATGGAATGAAATTTGATAGGCGGTCTACCGGTAGTGTATCAAGGCCACTTGGCAAATCTCGGTCCATTCTGAGAGCATTTAACACCCGCTCACAAAAAGAGACAAGAGGGGTGCGCCGATGCACGTAGGAGTGTTGGATTGCAAAACGGACAACGGGGAAAATGCTCGGATGCATGAGACGGACACGTATGCAAATGCGATGCTCATGATGACATGATATTAAATGCATGACAAAACAAAATGCAAAACGAAGACAAAACCCAACCACGAAGAGAATCTCATAACTTAAAGATGAGAATGGAAAGAGTCGGAGTTACAAATATGGCAAGTTACTTCCGGGGTGTTACATCCCCGCAAGGTGCTGCCTCCCCGGACCTCTTCGCCAGACGTCCACGACAAGCAGGAGCTGCATCAATGGCGCCGCCTCCCAAGAACATGCTAGTACGCCGCCCACGAGAGGAAGAAGAAGAAGTCAGTCCAGTAGAGGTAATGTCTGCTTCCCACGTTTGTGTCAGTCCATCAGTTCATCAGTCCTGCTATGAAGAAGAACCTGATAGTAGATTGCAAATGCTTGATCATTTCATTACACCCCTGCCACTTGATGCACAATTTGGATGTTCGAGGTTATTGTCAGTACCTCTAATATGCTAGCTTCAGTTCTAGCCAAAAAACATAAACTTATCCATCAAAATATACTAGGCTTTATATAAGGTTCAACTACCACTTCAAGTTGTATGATGTTATTTCTAATAGTACATGCCGTGTAGTTGCGTCAGTTCGAACTAGTGAAATAATGTTGTCAAAAAAATATACACTTGTTACACAATAAGTTCAATGATACATAAACTAGGAGTACTTCTAGTGTAGTTGGATAAGTTATAGATGAACAAAAGAGAAGACATGCATCAGTTTTATATATATCTCTGAAGTTCAATGTTCAATTTGCAAGCAGTGCACCAAAATGTTTATACATCAGTTATACGGAAAAAGAGATGAAAAACTTTCCATAACAGCTGAAGTTCAATGATCAGTTTACAAGCAGTGCTAAAAAATAGTACATCAGTGTTGAACATGTACGTTTGTCAGTTCGATTGAAAACGAAACCATATACAAAATAGAGAACAAAGTTTAAATAACGGCCAATGATGCAAGTTCAACTTGTACATTGCCTTCAGTGCATGACATGTTACCCATAGCATGTACACGAGAAAAATGCAGAAAAGATTAATCCCAAAACTATTGAATGTCATTGCAGAAGCATGCAAGGCGGCACACACAGCGAGCGTTTGATGAGCCAAGCAGATATGGGGCACCGCCTGGTTGCGTAACACCAGAAATAGCACTTGGATACATCAACAGTACAGGCAGATTTCAAGATACACCGGAATCATCAGAAGAACAGACATGTTCTTCTATGAAGCAAACACCAATATCTGGGAATAGAAGCTTTGCCACTGATGGGTTGCAACAATGCCAACAATTTCCCCAACAACAAATGTTTTACTTCCCTGGCGCATGCAGAAAGGCAAGGATAGGGAGCCGTGGATGGGTTGCAACAAGGCTTCCACCAGTCGCTCCGTCAACATCAATCATCCGTGCTGCAAAAGCGGTTGCGACGGGAAGACCAGGCCAAAGAGACAGAAATTTTGGCCACTCTAGCAGGTTCCAGAGTACAAGATATGAGCCATATAGACAGGAGCAACTTCACAACGAATCTGAGGGGAGACGGTCGTACAATGAGAGACGCAGATCTTCGTCAACATTGCTCCCTCCAAGAGATGCATTGCTGCATGTGCCAAGGGTGACACCACCCGCGCCCATACACCAGGGTGAACAGCAAACACCGGAGGCAGCATAGAGCTATACACATGTAAGTGTCCATATAGAAAAAACATACAAGCACAGTCCATACCATGATACTGTGACCACCCCATCTAACATTTTCATAACTGCGTTTTTGTTTGCTCACTGTTGCATGGAGCCACCTAACATTAAAGCTTACATTCTGCCAAGGCTAGAGTTGCGCTTTGAAACTTTCGAAGAAGCAAAGAACTTCTACAACGTATATGCGAAGCACGCAGGTTTTGCTGTCAGGGAAGGCCCAAAGTTTAATACCAGAGCCTACCTTTATTGCATGTGCTATGGAGTCTATGAATTGAAGGTGTCTGAAGCAAATAGACAACGGAACAAGACGACAGCCAGGACTAACTACGGGGCTAAAATGAGACTGAAGAAGGAAAAGGATGGAAGAATTGTCATAAAAGAGATAGTCTGGGAAGACAACCACAGGCTACAGCTCACCCACGAAATGCTTGTCTTCTTGCACTCTCACAAAAACTTTGACAAAAAATCTTGGAGTACGTCAAGTACCTGCAGTTCAAAGGCATTGAACACGCGCAAATCATGAGCATATTGGGCGGTGATGACCCTGGTAGCTACTTCCTCAAAATGAATGCCAAAGACCTGATTAACCTGTAAGTACAAACTTGTTCTCCTCCCATAAACTCCCTCCGTCTTTTTTCCTCTGTCAGTACAAACATATTACGCAACGCATGACCTGATGCCAGTTCAACATGCATTTTTGAATGAACTTTTAATATGCAGGAAAGCAAATAATTCAAGGATGGATGATGTGGAATATGTGGAATATGTCCTAAAGATTGTCAACTTCTTTAGGGAGATGAAAACTATAAACAGGGAATTCTTCTGTGACATGCAACTCGATGAGTCCGATAGAGTTAAGAACATATTCTAGGCGAACGCAAGCTGCCGAGGGGCATATCAGGACTTTGGTGACTGCGTAACATTTTACACCACATATAAGACCAACAAGTAACATATGCCACTTGGGGTGTTTGCGGTACTAACAACCACTTACAGACTACATTCTTTGGTTTCGCCCTGATAAGAGATGAGGATGCAGATTCATTCAGATGGCTGTTCAAGAAATTTTTAAGGTGCATGAGAGGGAAGGCTCCTACATGCATCCTCACAGGTACAACCGCCAAAACCACCCCCAACCACCCCAACCCCCTCCCTCCCAAAAATAAAAGGAAAATAACACAGTAAAAATGTTGTGTCAGTTCTATTTGTATATATGCACCACCATCTACTAACCACTCCATGTCTCTTTTCTCATTACCAGACCAGTGCCCGGCAATGGGTTTGGCGATCCCAGATGCTTTCAAGAACACAGTGCACAAGCTATGCCGCCGGCACATTATGAAGAAGTACAGGGAACACATCGCATACCTGTACTACCTGCACAAAGACTTTAAGGATGAATTCACATCAAGCCTCAACTGGCCCCTCATGCCAACTGAGTTTGAGGCTGCCTGGAAAGGACTCATGGATAGGTACAACCTCCATGATGATGCCACGATGGTGGCCATGTGGAACGAGCATGAGAAATGGATATCAGCCTACTTCAAAGAAATTTTCTGTGCCAAAATGACATCGACACAATGAAGTGAGAGCATGAACTATGTGCTCAAGAGGAACTTTTTAAGTGAGAGACAAAACCTACACCGGTTTGTCAGCCAGGTAAACTCCTGCATCAAAACCAAGAGGCAGACAGAGAACTAAGAGACAATGGGTAACAGGGTATAGCTCTATCACCTGTCGTGACACTTTATTAGTTAGACAAAGTTTTTGCTGTGAGAAAACTAATAATTTGGTTATCATTTTTTGCATGTGCAGAAGGAACAAAACACGCTGACCTTCTATGGGTTTGACACCCAGATGGCAAAGGTTTACTCATGAGCTGTGTACAGCGAGATCAGAAAAAGGCTAAAACTGAGCACACTCTTCACGGCGTCAGAGACGGAACAGCCCACAAAGTACCTCGTGCGCTACAACAACCCGCAAAAACTGTCTCTGTGGTCTCAGCACGCATTCCAGGTGGTTGCAGACCCCGTGGGAGAAACATATGAGTGCGAGTGCAGGCTATGGGACCACACAGGTGTGGACTAAAAAACATGTTACATATTGTACTACTTTTTTGCAAAGTTTTTCTTCGAATGAAATGACAAAAAACATGCACCTCTTCCAAAAAAATACAGGTCTTTTCAGCGTGCATGTCGTGTGCATGATGCAGACAATTAAGGCTGCCAGCGTTCCAGAGAAATATATCCTCAGGAGATACACCAAACGCCTGAACATCCAGCCAACATTCAGCAGAAATGACTTGCGAACAGTAGCGTTAAACAAGGCATCCCAATACTGCATTGAAAGCTCACTGCTGACGCTGAACATGAGGGTGCACAGAAAAAGCTTGAGAAGCTAAGAGCAAATGGCGAGGTCACGGGTCGTCATGGACAAACTTGAACACAAACTCGACGCCATGCATTCTGCTGAAAATGGAGGTGTCACGGACAATGAAGCCATTGAGCAGGATATTGCTACAATGTTATCCGAGATGAACCATCTGGGAGCTATTGACCCGTTCGACAACGAGGAAGATGACCAACAGCAACCAGAGCTTGCCCATGTGCACACTCAAGAGCAGCAACATGCTCACATGCAAGATCATGAGCTTGATGGTGCCGCAGGCGAACGACATGACAACAGTACATCCTGCTGGCAGCAGCAGGAAAGGGTGATTAAACCACCCATATTCTCAAACACAAAGGGGAGGAAGAGTAAGACGCAAGCAGAAAAATCAACGATAGCAGCAGCCAAAAAGCCGCCACGCCCCATCAAGCGCATGGAATTTGGCCCAGACGGCAAACTTCTCGGGATAAGGGCATGCAGATTCTGCAACGTCGTGACCAACCATAATTACCGCACATGCCCACTCCGCACAGATGCCACTGTCAACAAGCAAACGCTGCACAAACAGATTGGAGCCGCCCAGGTTTCTACCAATGGAGACAACACACGAAATAGCTACACTTGCCGCAAGTGTGGGGGAACTGACAGACATAATGCCCGCACGTGCAAATTGGGCAAGGAGGTAAGTGGCGCTGAACAGAAATAGGGAAAGGTACAAAGTTCCAAAAAATCAAATGAAGACGATGAAGAAGAACAATTTGAGGAGAATGAAAACCAATCAGACGAAGACAATGAAGATGATAGTATCGGGGACGAGGAAACTAAAACTGACGATGAAGTTACCAAGACTCAACCAGAAAAGGGCGCCGGCAAGGCACAACATTTAGGGCCAGTTAGGAGAAGCTCAAGACTGAACAATCCATAGTGGTTATGCTGCTGCGAAAACTAAAAAATAAGCTCGTAGTCTCAGTTGCCTCGGTACACAATGAGGAAACATTTCAGAAACATTGTTGCTACCAAAACTCATCTAGCTTTATCGTTGATTTCTCGATCAGTACTATAGTTAAGATATAATTTGTGATTTGTGCCCGCTGGACCAGTGACATTATTATGTAAACCATTTTGATAATACTTTTGAATGCAGTCACAAATACATTTGAAAAAACTTATTTGGATTTATCTGACACAAACACTACTGTCGACCAGTAACTCAGCAAAAAAATGTTAAGCAAAATTTAAACTCTTATAGTACATCAGTACTGATATTTCTCAGTCATTAGTACAAAGGCATAGTAAAAAAACACACCTGTGAACACCTCAAAAAAACATCATTTGAAAAAAGAAGCTATCTCTGCTTCTGCCAGTACCAGTTCAGAAAGACCATCAGTACATAAAAATAATTACCTCAACCAAAATGCGAGTATAATACATCCTGTACTGATGAAAATCTAATTTATCTGTAAAAAATACTAAGAGAATATCTTGATATTAACAATCCTTTAAAAAAATACAAAAATTGTTTTAAAAAAACATTAGCATCACACATAGTCTCACTGGTATTTGGTAAGTTTAATTACACTTCAATCACCAGTCCAAGTACCATAGTAGAGGAGTACAGACCTCCATCATCACCAACCCTGACACGTGCAAGTGGGATAAGCAGCTGATAAGTACAGCTTAACAAGACGGATCTGTGCGACAGTAAAATGCCATCATCACCACCCCTGAGACGTGCAAGTGGGATTTAACAGATCATAAGTACAGCTTGACAAGACTAGTCAGTGCAGCAGTAAAAACCCTTTGACTTGGGCGGTTACTTCTTCTAGGCCACCACCCGCGCCACCCACTGGGTGGTTGCCGCAAGGGAATGCGAACGGGGACCCCCACGACCCCCACGACCACTACACCCATGCCCCCGATGAACCGCCTCCCACACATCCCCGTCGACGCACTGCAAAAATAACCCATTGGCTTCCATCTCTGCCTCGTTCACAGAAATCACCATTGCCCCTTCCATCTCCACTAGAGACAAACCACAAAGTTCTCTCTCTCAAGCCCACAGTCGCCAGAGGAGGGCGATGGCGGAGGAACCGTCCACCAAGCGTCATCATGGCGAGACGTCAGACAAGACCACCAACCTTGTCCACGTTCACGTCCTCGGAGAGAAGTGCGAGTACACGAGAACCCTCACAGGGGTTGACCTCCACGGCAAGGAGATGCTGGAGATCGTCTGCACCAGTGAACCAGACAAGGTCGACGAGATGATCTCCAGGCTCTAGAGGAAGGCTGGCGGCAAGATTCGTAAGATCATCGGCGTTGGTGTGCACTACACCAACGAAGATGAACCTCCCCAGATGGCAGCAGCCCTGCAGTTGTGCGTCAATGAGCTCTGCTTGGTGTACCACATCGCAGCGGCCACAAAATGGTGACCCACCCTACTCATTTGCCCTGTTTGAATCTGTTTTATTAGTACTGTATCCTAAAAATTTCATCAGACTTGTTTCCCAACTAGATGTACTAGTGTGGTTTGTGAAAAGTGGATGCACTATTGCATTTTCTCAAGTAGATACACTATCAATGTATTTTTGAACCTGATGCACTGGATTACTATTTGGAAAATCTTGCGGAAGATTAATTTCTGAAGTTGATCGACTAGTGTAGTTTCTGAACTTGATCCAATAGCGTAGTTTATGTACTCGATGTATTAAAAAGATGTTTCTGAACTTGATGTAGTGAAGTATTTTCTGAATTTGATCTACTATTATTTGCATAAGAAAAAAAACTAAAGGAGTTGGTGAAGCACTGGTTATGTGTTATCCTATTCAACAAAAGTAAACTAAATTAGTAGTAAAGTAGCACATACAACATTGACTGAAACTATGCATAATCCAAAAAGAAAAATAACCCGATGTACTTGAATTTAATTTTAGAACTTTTTTTACTAGTTTCTGAAGTACATTCATCCATTAATTATGCTATATAAGCATCTACTTCGTGGATTCATCACTTGTAAAACAAAACAAAAATGAATAATTCAAACATCAGAGTAATGCTAAATTTCAAAATGTCTCTCCCCTTGCAGGCCCAAGCGCCTGAACGAGATGCTGCAGCATCAGAGGTTGTTCACATTTGCCGGTTTCAGCATTGAAAGCTACAAAGAAAAGCTGAAGATGTCTAGGTTGGAGATCAACCCCAACAAGTTCGTCGACATTCAGCGCCTCTAGAGAGTTCCATACACCGGAAAAGAGTACGACTCCTTGACTGATGTTGCAGCCAGCGTCATCCATCCATTGTACAAAGGCATGAAGAAGAACATCAACACGCAGGAAGACCACAAACTGTGGGCGACCAGCCCGCTGCCAGACAAACTCATCGAGTACGCAGGACTAGATACGTACGCCGCGTACAAGTCATGGAACATGATCGACTACATCACAGATGGTTGGGAATTTGCAAAAGAGCGGGAGGCTCACAACTTCTATGATCGCCCCTTTCATCACTTTTAGGGATGAAGATACATCAGAGCCTGACTATGTTTTCCTTCCGCTTGTGCTTGGCTTTTATATTGTTGTTTCAAATTAGTAGTTTGCTCTTGTTGAGTTGAACCAGTATGATTATGTCGTGCTTGTCATGGTTGAACAAGTTTATTTATGTCATCAAGTACAATGTTTTTCTTATCTCATTATATAAGTTTGATAGCTTCGTATGTTGTTAATCCATCATTTCAAATTCAAGGTAGCTCCTGAATGGAACTTTGTGGCTGCTCTAAAGTACTAGTTATGAAGCAACTAATCACACAACGTTGTCCCATGTGTAGTTTCGATTCAGTATTGAATATAAAACATAACATTGAAAACAATCAGCACAATTAGAGTTGCCTAACAACGCTACAAAGTTGAACCAGAAATTCTTAGTACTTCATGTAGTGTTCTCGTTCATATGTAGCTCCTGAACAGAAAAAGTTAAGAAGCATCAACACACACTTATGTTGGTCGCTTGCAGATTTAGAATGACAGTACTAGTACACTTGATCGGACAATACATACTTACTACAATAAAAAGTACAAAGACGCATCAATCCTTAACACCCCCAAAAAAGATGTCAGACTAAGAACATAAGTGCTACTATGAATGGACTATCAGTACAACTTAGTATACACACAAGTACCATAGTACTGAAAATGACACCAGAAGACCCTTGAGAACAATCACAAAAACAAACACAAAAAAGAAGGCAAAAAACTCAAATGAAGAACATTAGACTTACACAAAACTCACAAGAACTAGAACAAAAAAGTATCAATCCAAGTTACTGGTGGAGTCAATTACTAGATTCAAAACAAACAAAAAAAGAAAGAATTGACCGCCCAAGGACCAGCACAGGCCCTAACGATGCTAGATACTTAAAATCGAGCCACGTGGGCGAATCCCTAGTAATCCGCACAACGCACGGCCTGCCGTCGAGGGCCCACAGGTCATGAGAGAGAGCGAGCGCCGTGTATAAGCGCTCAGGTAAGTATTCAGAGGAGTTCGACCGGTGAGACTCGGTTGCGTTATAAACAGGTCTAGAGCCCCCTCGACTAGCGAGGTGGGACTAAACCCAGAGCGCACACGCACGCCGCGCTGCACAGCCGCGTGGACCAGCTATCTGGGCCGAAAAATGACCCAATAGCCTCCATCATCGACAAACACCTCACCAATAAGCCCAATTAAACAAACCAGAGGGCGGGGCAAAGAAATATAAACTACAAGAAAAATGTTCGAAAATGAAAATATATAAATTCAAATACTAGTTCGCAGGCAATAACTTTAAATACGAAAAATATAAATATAAATAATTTTAGCTCTGCACCACGGATGATAAAAAAAGGAAAAAAATGATACAAAAACAATGAACCTTTAAAAAGAAGAGAACTTAATAGCCTATTTGTTATATGTACATAATTTAAAAAACCGAATTAAACATTACTTTCAAGTTCAACTACTAAAAATGCAACAAGTTCAAATAGACAATGTTTGTGAATTACGCTAAATTTATTGTTTATATAAAATATGACAGGTTCAACTACTAAAATGCAACAAGTTCAAATAGATTTTCTTTGTCAATTATGCTAAATTTCTTATTTATATAAAATCTGTCCACACCTCAATGAACGATTTGGTCGTAAATAATCTCAACCCCCCCCCCCAAAAACTCAGTTCAAACATACATATGACATCAATACTAAAAAAGCAGGATCAGTCAGGCCACTCACACCACTGTGAGACCAAATTTCAAAACTGTATGCTGTATGAAATTACAATTCAGTTCACACAGCACTAAATCATAAGTGCACTAAAATGAGAATACAAAAACTATAAAGGCCTAACTTAGGTTGGTAGAAATGAATAAAATAAGTACCAGTTTTGAGCAACAACTCCTAGGGCACTGAAAAATGTTTTGAGATAAACTAGTGTATAAGACTTTGGTGGAAAAACAATACTTAAAATCCACACGGAAAATCATCGCAAAGCATACATCACCTAAACAGTGCAAAATGCCATCATCACCACACCGGAGACGAGCAAGTGGGATAAGCAGATCATAAGTACAGCTTGACAAGACTACTCAGTGCGACATTAAAAACCCTTTGCCTTGGATGGTTAGTTCTTCCAGGTCACCACCCGTGCCACCCACTGGGCGGTTGTCACAAGGGACTCAAAACGGCGACCCCCACGACCACTACAACCATGCCCCCGACGAACCGCCTCCCACACATCCCCGTCGACGCACTGCAAAAATACCCCCATTGTCTTCCATCTCTGCCTCATTCACATGAACCACCATTGCCGCTTCCATCTCCACTTCACACAAACCACAAAAAATTCTCTCTCGAAAGCCCACAGTCACCGAAGGAAGGTGATGGCGGAGGAATCGTCTACCAAGGGACATCATGGCGAGACGTCGGACAAGACCAGCAACCCTGTTGACGTTCACATCCCCGGAGAGAAGCGTGAGTACACGAGAACCCTCACAGCGGTTGAGCTCCATGGCAAGGAGACGTTGGAGATCGTCTGCACCAGCGAACCCGACAAGGTCGGTGAAATGATGAGCAGGCTCAGGATGAAGGGCGGCGTCTTGTATCCGAGCTTCATCGGAGTTGATATGGAATACACAAGCGAAGATAAACCTCCACAGATGGCAGCAGTCCTGCAGTTGTGCATCGAGGAATTCTTCTTGGTGTACCACATCGCAGCGGCCACAAAATGGTAACCCGTACTACTGTCCATTCATCTGTTGTACTAGTACTACTCCCTAAAAACTTCATTAAACTTTTTTCCCAACTAGATGAACTACTATATTTGTGAAGTGGATGCACGAGTACATGTTTCTCAAGTTACATGCATTTCTGAAACTATGAAGTGGATTGTTTCACCAGATTAGCATCTAAAAACTGATGCACTAGATTAGCATCTGAAAAATGTTTATAGAATTCTGAACTTGATGCACCAAATTAATTTCTGAACTTGATGTACTAGCATAGATTCTGATCTTGATGCACTAGTATAGTTTATAGAATTGATGTATTAAAAGATGTTTGGTGAAGTGGTATAGGTCCATATGTTGATGCACATGTTGCTCAAATTAATTTCTGAACTTGATATAGAATTGATGCACAAAGATGTATCAAGCACTGGTATAGGTATTTTATTCAACAAAAAAGAAAGTAAACTTGAATCAAGCAGCACATATATCATTGACTCTGCTAAAAATGATTCTTCAATCTGGTGAAGCATTTGGTGAAGCACTGAAGATAGCAAAAAAGAAAAATTACATGGTGTAGTTGAATTTAATTTCAGGAATTTATGTACTAGTTTCTGAACTACAATCATCCATGACTTATACTATATAAGCATCTACCTCATGGATTATCACTTGTAAAACCAAAAAGCAGAAGAATTAAATCTTCAAAAAAGAACACTAACCTTCTATATGTGTCTCCCCCTTGCAGGCCCAAGTGCCTCAAACAGTTCCTGCAGGAGGAGAAATTGTACACATTTGTCGGTTTCAGCATTAGAGGTGACAAGCGGATGCTGGACAAGTCTGGTTTGGAGATCAACCCCAACAACTTCATCGACATGCAGCGCAAGTGGAAAGATCCAACCACCAACAAATACTACGACTCCTTGGCCGATGTTGCAGGCGGTGTCATCCACCCTTCCTACAAAGAAATGAAGAAGAAGATCAAGAAGAAGGAAGAGCACAAACTATGGGGGACCAGCCCACTGCCAGACAAGCTCATCGAGTACGCAGGAATAGATGCGTACACCACGTACAAGTCATGCAAGACAATTGACAACATTGTGACAGGTCGGGACATTTCAAAAGAGCAGGAGGCTGACCCCTACTTCCACTTCAACTTCGCGGGATGAAGATGCAAGAAAGTCTGCATTCGTGTTGCTCGCACTTTTGCCTGTCCTTAATCTTGTTGTTTCAGATTTGTAGTTTGCTTTCGTTATGTTGAACCAGCTACCTTATGTTATGTGTGTCAGGGTTTGAACAAGTTTTCCTATGTATATCAAGTACATCGTTTGCTTATGTCATTCAACAAGTTTGCTAGCTTCCTATTTTGTTGATCCATCATTTGAAGTTGAAGTAGGTTGAAGTTGAAACTTGATGGCTGCCACGCAGCACCTGACATGGAGAAAGAAAAATCACACATGGATATTTTCACAAAAAAAACAAAAACAGTGGCAGACTAACTAAGGACAGCAGCAAATAGTAGACTTGGACGCTCAGTACAACTTATACATGTACGGTAGTACTATCACACTAAAAATCAGTTTTTAGTTTCAGAAGTACACTAAAAAAGACTAAGTTTCAGCCGAGGACAACATTTAGTACTAACAGCATCGTGCTAATAGTAGTTAGAAATTTACTAAGTACTGCATAAGGAAAAAGCAAACAAACATCAGTATGTATTTCCTAGTCACTAGCATGCTACGACTGACAGTTCTGGTACACTTGAACATATGGTACATTCATTACACAAAAATATAAAAAGGAATGGGAAGCTTCAGTTCGCATTCCATAAAACATCGACACACTAAGAATAACAGTAATAGTACAACTGAAATCTCAGTACAACTTAGTCTATACGGCAAGTACTATGATCATACCAAACATTGCCTTGAGAAGAACCATAGCCTAGAAAAAAGAAGGCCAAACCTAAATCAAAAGGATATCAGTTCGACCAAGGAGAAAAATCACAAGAAAACAAAAATAGAAGCATCAGCCCACATTGACCAGTGAGGCACTAGTTTCAAACAACACAAGAAAATTAAATGATCAAAGTACTAGCACAATTGAAATCTCAGTACAACTTAGTTTATTCGGTAAGTGCTATGATGATACCATTTAATGCCTTGAGAAATAAGGCCAAGACTCAACCAAATAGATTACAGTTCAACCAAGGACAAAAATTAACAAAAAAACAAACAACAGAAGCATCAGCCCACATTGACTAGTGAAGTAATTATGAACTTTATACGACTGTCTGTTAAATGTAGCTAATTTAAACCAGTGCCTTAACTTTTACTATGAAGTTCAACTACTAAAATTCAAGAAGTTCAAACAAAAATTTGGCTCTCAAATTTTGCTAAATTTCTTATACTTAAATAAAATCTAGCTAGAGATCACGTGGCAACTTGGTCGTAAATAATTTCAATCCCAAAAAAACTTCAGTTCTAATACATTATATGAAAGCAGTTCTACATAACAAGGAAGCGTCACTCCACTCATGCTAGATCCACAAAGTGCTATCGTGACACCAAATTTGAAAGCCTTACACTGAATGACATTACAATTCAGTACTAACAGAGCTATACTATAAGTATAAGAAAAGATGGTACATAAACTATAAATATCAAACCTAGGTTGGGACAGATGAAAATAAAACAAATCTCACTTTTCCAGCAGCAACTCGTAATGAACTTGGAAAAAGGTGTTTTCAGTTCAACTAGTTTACAAGACTTCAGTACAAAAAATAGAACTTAACCAAAACGAATTCCCAATGAAAAATACACAAGTGAAAACAGCTATTCAACCACACTATCATCATGGAAAAAAGATTGTTAAATATTGTGCCACACTTAAACACAACACAAAAATACCAGTTATTACATAGTACTTGACAAGACATCCAAACACTACAATCAAAGCCTATAATGCTTTCAAGAGATATATCACACAACTATCCATTTCACTACGCAAATGATGACCATTTCTTCTATGCACCAGGAGCCAAAGCCTAAAACTCCTTGGGAAGCTCCGTCACCAGAAGCTAGTTATTCTGGTTGAACACAACTCTATACAGATCCTCAGCATTCCAATCAACAATACAAGGCTGCAAAAACAATAAAACAAATTATCAAAAATCATGATACATTAAAAAGAAGAATACACAATCAGCCAAACACAGAAAATTGAAAAGCTCAACTAGAACCCACGTCATTATCTCGAATGTTCCCAAAGATCTTTTCACCATCATAGGATCCCGCATACTTCAGAGTATAATGGCCACATTCATTCGGGCCGTGAAGTGGAACCTTGACAAACGTTGGTTTCTTTGCAAAAAATCTCCCATTTGGGCTGCTTGCTCACATTGTACTGAGCATCACCATACACATCCTTCATTACATGGATCAATCTGGAGATCTGTAAAAAAAGAAAAGAAACCACACATTTTGAGGTATCAGAAAAGCAGAAAAAAAGATGCGGAAAAATTAATCCAGTACAGATAAAAATGTCACTCACAATCTTCACGCAGTCTTTATGATAGGTGTTCTTTGAAGGAAGATGGTTCTTCGGATAAGGTAAAGAGTCAAGGATGTCGACGCTACTTCAGTACCGATTCATGACATATAAGGAAAAGTGGTTCACTTTCTTATCCTTTGGTAAGACCATAGGCTTTAATAGAGGCATCATGATCTAAAAAAATGACCAAAAAGAGATATTAAATATTCAAAATAAAAAACCAGCATGACAACAAACAAATAAAACCCAAAATCAGCTAGTACAACTCACAAGGTCGGTAGTGAGCAAGTCTTCCTCTTTTTTAACATAGCTCCTCAAATCTCTCACTGCACTCTCCACATTAAACTCTTTATCTTCACCATCGTAAAACGTACAGTCAAGCACAACCTGCAAAAAACCTAGAAAGAAATAGACAGGGGGAAAGGATCAACAAGCAAAGTATTATTAAAACTCGTAAAACAATAGGCAGTCTTGTTTAAGAGAAACAAATGATCTGATTGATTACCGTGATGAAATATTGACTTAGCAATACCCTTTTCCCAGATGCAAAATCAACATTTCTATCGGGATCTTTCTTCCAATCATCAATGAGGAAGTCCATTACATCACCCTCCATCATTTGCCCAGGTGCAAAAACTTCCCAGATGTGTTTCCCAGTGAAGCTGGTTACGCTACCATCGGGCTGAGGTATCATTGAGAATGTATTCCTGCAGCATAGAAAAGAACAAAAAGCAGGGGAAGCAAGATAAGGCATGCATAGCAGTTCAAGTTGTATAAAAAGTAACAGTTTAGCTCATATTTATCTAGCAGTTACAAACAACAGAGGAAAAGGAGAGGAGACGTAATGAGATATACTCACTCAGCATACTTCTCACATGCTTCATCGCTAAGCAAGAGATTATACAACTTGCGAGCCTTGTCCAGGTGAGGGAATTTATGAGGGTGAAGCTGCTGCACAGGGGAGCAAAACTTTATAGGACCTCTGGGTGCATGCTTCGTGCTTGTAACATTGCCAGAATCCAAAGCAGGATCCTTCCTAGAACCACCAGCTCTACGGGCCACTATTCCAGCAAGTGGGGATAAACCCTTAGAAGCAGCAGTGCTCCTGGTGACTCTTCCCATGCCGGCAATCTTGTCAAACACATCATCATCGTTGTCTATCAATTCCACAATGGGATTCTTGGGTGTAGAGGGGCTCTCTGCACAAGCAGCCGTAGAACCTTTCAGAGCTCCCAACCGCCCCTTAATAACACCAGATCTTGTCTTTTCTGGAGAACGTCCCTGGCTAAGATCAATAGATACGCGCTCGAGCTCCGAGAACTGGCTGCCAAAGATCATGTAGTCATGCTCATCAAGATCCAGCCACTCACCTGCAAAAATTAAAAAAAATAAAAGACCGGATCAAGGGTAAAGTTCAAATACATAATTCATGACAGTACCAATCAAGAAGTACAAGCTGCAAAAAATTACAAAAGGTCATCCATTACGTAATTGGGTTCGGTGCCAAACAAACCACGGAAGTCAACACCAAACACATCGCTAGTTGCGCAGGTATACAGAAAGTCTTCCTAATGTCAAGAATGTCTTCATGGTTGTTTTCAATCACACCATCCTCCCGGCAATGATAGGTCTTGCAGCTTTGTAGCATAAAGAATCCACAATCATGCATGTTAACAAAAGAAAAACCAAATGGGTACATCACAAATCCGAAAATGCAGGAACACCACCTTCCCAGCAACAAAAACAACTAACAAGAAATCATTAAAAACGGATACTCACGTGTTTTTCTGCCGCGGCACCCGCACAAACTCGCAAGGGAAACCATCAATATGCATCGGCGAGAACGGTTTGGCCCTGTCTATGTTGGACTCCCTCCAAAGCTTCTTTATGTTATCTGTCATAGTCCTTAAGAATCTAACTGCATCACTCTAGGTTTCATTGCGTAGTGAATCAAGACACTCGAAACGACGGAACCTCAAATTCAGAACAATCAAGCACCAATGAACAGATACGTCGCTAGGCTTCATGGGAGCCGCAAATGACGGCGGATCAAAAGTAGGGAAAAGAAGCTGACAAAAAAATCATAGAGGAAAAAGGAATTTAACAAATCATAATAAACAAAAAATTCAGCCTCCAAACAATAAAATAAAAGAAGGAAATTGAAATTCACAAGTACAAACAAAAAAATAGATAATCATAAGTTCTAATTGAGTAAGCAAAACACTACAACAAATAAATGCTACTTAAGTTTATATTGCAACAAACATATCAGTTCAATTTCCTTGCGACAATAAGTTCATCTTTAAAAAAGAAGCACGCATCATTCATAAGTGCAGGGGTAAAAGCAGGCTACTCAAGTTCACTCCCCCACCTCCCAAACTTGCAAGAAAAAAAGTTCAAGTTCACCTACTTGGTCAAAACCATAAGCCCCCGATCTCGTGAACCAATTTAGCACATTGGAATCAATATTTCCATCACGAATCTTGGTCTGTTGTACAAAAAGAACAACAAAAGTTAGAAAATTGGCAAAACAAGTTATCATCCTATCTATAAAGCAAAATACTGACTGTCACCCATCTGGGAACTATCAACTTGTCAGTGTCTCGGTACTTCTGACGTAGAGAATATAAAACAACGTCAGCACTTTCTGAGTTGAGCATGCCAGTGGGGACAAACGCTTTAGCAATAGAACCAACACTGGCATCACATTCTTTATTTTGAAACATCGGCTTGCGACTAGGAAAACACAAAAGATTAGTTGAATTAAAACTACTGCAATAACAACAATAATCATATGAGAGAAGAGAAAAAGAGACAAAAATGGTATGGGAAAAATCCCAGACTAACCATTTCGTACGGTTTGTACGCAACCTCGTAACAACAAAGAAAAACATATCAACCTTAACAACATTACCACTTTCTGCTTGCAGAAAAAGAAGAAAAATAATAAGTTCAAGCACTACAAGTGAACATGTCCAAAATGCCGAAATTGAGAAGTATGCCTCATTTACAAGTCCTTACCTGCACTATCAGTGTTTGACGACGACGGTAGTTCCTGTGATGAGACCAATATGCCTCCAGTTTCAGGGTTTGATGATGGGAGATCTTGAGAGGACACCAATATCGCTGCGCTTTCAGGGTCTATAGAAAGAAAATCCTGGGACAACACGAGCGCCTCCTGCGTCAAGGGGCCATAAGAAATCGACAGAAGTAAATCATCATCCTCGGATGGCACCTCCTCCACGCTAGAGGCATCTGGCAATGCATCACCGTAATCAAAACCTCCAGGCAGGAAATTCTCCGGCGGGAAATCTTCACAATCAGAAACTTTTTCATCAAGTATGCTGGCAGCACCAACATCCTCATCAGCAACTTTGGTACCAACATCACACCCACTACTCAACGGAACACCACGAGCATCATCTCCACCACTAATGACAGCCTCACGCTCAACATTAGTCATCTGAAGAAATAAAAATTCAGAAAAAGTGAATAATATGAGCAAAAAACTAACAATCAAAAATAAGCTAGCAAGAGGTGAACAGAAAAACAAACCTCAGAAGCATTCACAGCAACATCATCGATCTTGCTGCTGCTAACATTCAAAGGAACATCACCAACGGGCGAACAAGGCTCATCGCCAACAACAGGACCCTGATTCATATGTAATGAAGCAAAAAAACAATGATATTATTAGCAACAATAAACACAAGGAATTAAACCACAGTAACAAAAAAGGTAGGTATCACCTGCAAACTCTTAACGGTGTGGGATCGAAAAACGAACAAGCAAGGCACATTGGTTCGCATGAAAAATTCAAGAAATATGTATAAAAACAATAAAAATAAAAATAACCTTGCACTTATCAGTAGATGGATCATTAACTCCAGCGTCAACAGCAGCCTCAACATTATGACTGGTCTCCTGCATGAAAAGAAAAATTAATAAACATATGAAGATGAGGAAGTTCAACTACAATACTGACAGCAGAACAACATAGTAAAAACATACAAACACCGAGGACTGACTCACATCAACAACAGGGTGCTCCAAGCCAACATCTTTCATATGGTGATCAGAAACATTAGCCTCAGTACCATCATCAACCCTGCTGTCGGTGGCAGCAGCCTCATCCCGCTCAATCCGCATGCAAGAAAAATTAATAAAACAGATGAAGAAGAGAAAGTTCAACTACAATATTGACATCAAAACAACATAATAAAAATTGCAAACACCGAGGACTGACTCACATCAACAACAGGGCGCTCCAAGCCAACATCATTTGTTTTGTGATCAGAAACATTAGCCTTGGTACCATCACCAGCCCTGCTGTCAGTGGCAGTAGCCTCATCTTGCTCAATCTGCCAGATAACAACATTTGCACTTTCTTCATATGGCTTGCAGTGAGAGTCCTGCATAGTTTTGAAACGCTTCATGTTGTTCAACACACGAACCGAGCTCTGAACTAGATCAGCAGCACTGTCACGCATATCACCAATAAAAATTCTCTCCATCTCAATATAGTCCACTGCTTCCTCAACATTAAATTGATGACCTTCAGGAAGGATACCATTGATAGAGCTCAGACGATCAACTGTCGTCGGGACCTTTTGCAGCTCAGAACACACATTACTTAAAATATGCTCAACATGCTCCAACGCAGAAACAGCAACATCAATACCAAAACCCTGCCTCTGTGAAGTACTAGCATTACTAGGGCCAGGGGGAACACAACCAGCACCCTCAACACCACGGCCATCTCTCAACTCATCGTGCAGAGATGAAAACTTGGGAACCTGAGACGACGGCATCTCCAGGACTGGCTGTTTATACACTCAGAAAAAACAACCTCCTCTTGAGTTTTCCACTACAAAGAAGGGGAAAAAGAGTTAATTAATCAATGCAACACACAGGAAAAAATAAAGCATGATATTAACAGATTTAAATCAACAGTACTATCAATCTTCAACTGTCATTGCCAATTTGTTAGTATTTACCAACAGCCAGTTGAACAAAGATATTCAGTTCAACCACACATGAAATGACAGTACTATAAATCGTACCTAAACCTCACAAAGCTTAAGAAATGACAAAAATCTAAACATGTAACTCTGTGGGACACATGTTCACTCCAGCAAAAATAGTTATACCTAAAAAACAGAAGGTCTGCAAGACACGAAAGAAATAAAACTCACCGGAAGCTTCCCAAACACCCAAGTATTTGGATCTGCATTGCCTTTTTTTTATCAAATCTGCATCAACCAGATCAGAAAGCTTGGCAGGATCCATGAAACATATGTGGGGGACTCGCATGTCAGGCTCCGCAGTCTTTCCACGGATAAGGCAGTTAAGGTACATTAGTACATGCCCTATAGCACAGCATGTGATTGCCTTCCCCATGGTAACACCATCTTGGTACTTGACAACAACCCTTCTAAGCTCATCAAGCATCAGCTGACAATAATCCATATTAGCCATGTCCTTAAAGACGAGACCATCAAACATTGTTGCCTCTCTAGAAATACGCGGGGCGGCACCAGGCAACACAACCTTCATAAACACAATAATGAAGAACACTTTCAGAGCAAGGTCATCTTTGCTAGGATCCTTGAAAAGAACCTTGAGCTTATTCCTCAAATCCTTAGTCTCGATATCTTTGTTCCTGCTAATGTCAAGCTCCGATCTTAACTTCATCAGAGCATCGTCATATCCATCCTCTAATGGCCTTGGCGGAGAACGACCACCACGAGGGAACCCAAATAATTGTTGTATACCATCGCTAGTGATGCGAAGCTTCTTATTAGCCTCACCCATGTCAAGAGTCATCGTATCAGGATCTATCCTCAAGTACAAAGCTCCCATCAGAGGGCGGGAAATGTTAGACTTCACCCTCCACCTGAAGATAGAACCAAAACCAGCTGCATGAACCCTAGCCACATGTCGACTCTCAAGCAACTTAGCACAAGCTTCAACCTCTCCCAATGAACATCGCACAGTTATGTTCAATTTCCGTTGGTCACCTTCATCCAAGGCAACTTTTCCGGCATTGCCTCCCACCGGCTTGACCGGACTCATAACGCTGACAGGTTGTAAATGAAAATAAAGAAGCCACACCTTAAATCAATGAATATAGAAAACAAAACAAGCATATGAAGGCAAGTAGAAAAAAGAAATGATTGCACAAGTTCAACTCTTGAAACAACATCAGTACCACCCTCGATTGATGCAAACAATGACCAGCCTCGCCTGGCCAGCATACCAGCCCAGACACAATTAAATCATTGCAAGTACAACTAGTTAGTCATATACAGTACAAAACACGTACCACTGCAAATTCATCTTCAGAATCAACTTCGATATCATCTTCTTCAGATACAACATCTTCAGCTAAGACACGAGCATGCTTCTTCACACCTTTGTTCACCTTCGCAGGATGAACTTTACGCTTATTGTTTTCTTTCAACAAAGAGCGCTCTGGAACAGGAGACGAAGAAGGCTTCTTATTTGTCAAAACCCGTGGACTCCAACGAATAGGGGAGCCACCAAGTTTGCTTGGACCAATCTTCGCAGCAACACTATCCCCGTCAGCTTTGCTATTACCGGGTTGGGAACCAGCTTTCACACTTGGGCTACGCCTCTGTGTGCCATCAGGATTTTGATCTGACATATTCCTCTTCAAAATAGCTTTCTTCTCCTTAACTGCATCACGAGTGACACTTGCATCAAACGAGTTTGCATCAGGTTTGTCTTCACAGGCATGTCACTTCCATGAGATCCAACATCAACAGTTGAAAAGGTCGCGTCACCACCTTCATCACATACACCTTCAGGAGCTTGAGAAACATCCCGATCACTTTGTTGAACACAGTCAGCCTTTTGATGACGTTCCAACTCCTTTCTCCTCTGGAAATCACACTTCTTCTTTCTTATCCTTTCATCCTCGAGCTATAACTGCATAGGAACATCCTCATCCTGAGTAACAGGCTCAGTGCCATCAACACTCTGTGACTGAGTAACAGACAACTGCAAGCTGCCATCAACATCATCAACGTTAAGAGCATACATTCCATCATTAATATCTTTGACAACATTAGCAATGTCCTCAAGAGCACCATGTCTGTCATTAACTGCATAAACCAACAACATAAGCACGCACATATAAAATCAAAACACAATTAAAATTGCAGAGACTATAAATAAAGCGCATAGCATCAGACACAAAACAAAAGGAACAACCGATGTAGCTAAGCATATTTATGTATTCAAGGCTGATAAAAAAGAGAAAATATAAGGGAAACACCAGCAACATTCGCAAGTTCTTCTAGAGGATTTGGTGTCTCAAAAATAACATTCACAAGATCTTGAAAGCGTTCTGATTTTTCAGAATTAGGAGGCACTGGTACTCCAACATCTGCAACAACATCATAATTAGCAAAAAAGTACATGAACAAACAATCGGTTCAACTATATGAACACTACAAGTGCACCCAATAAAACAATATGAACCCACCACTGGCACAACAAAACTTCAGAATGACAACTCTCTCAACATCATACTTATTCACTGACTACTACAATGTAACACCCACAATGCGGCTATATCTCCCACGTGTCGAGGCATGACTTAGAGGCATAGCCGCATGGTAGGCATGTCGCAAGAGGTGTAATATTTACACATCCCATGTACTGAATAAGAAAGGGATAAAGAGTCGGCTTACAATCGCCACTTCACACAATACATAAATATATCATGCATCATCCAGAATACAATCATGGTTCAACTATAGAACCAAAATAAAGATAGACAACCCCAAATGCTAGATCCCCGATCGTCCCAACTAGGCTCCTCTACTGATCATCTGGAAAAGAAACATAGTAACGGCTTGAATCCTCGTCGAACTCCCACTTGAGTTTGGTAGCGTCCCCTGCACTGGCATCATCGGCACCTGCATCTGTTTGGAAGTATCTGTGAGTCACGGGGACTCAGCAATCTCACACCCGCGAGATCAAGACTATTTAAGATTAAGGGTAGGAAAGGGTAGTGAGGTGGAGCTGCAGCAAAGCACTAAGCATATATGGTGGCTAACTTACGCAAATGAGAGCGAGAAGAGAAGCAAAGCACGGTCGAGAAGCTAATAGTGATCAAGAAGTGATCCTGGAGCTACTTACGTTCAAACATAACACGAGACCGTGTTCTCTTGTTGGACTCTGCCAAAAACAGACCATCACGGCTACACACGCAGTTGATTCATTTTAATTAAGTTAAGTGTCAAGTTTTCTACAACCGGATATTAACAAATTCCCATCTGCCCATAACCGCGGGCACCGCTCTCGAAAGTTCAAACCCTGCAGGGGTGTCCCAACTTAGCCCATCACAAGCTCTCACGGTCAACGAAGGATATTCCTTCTCCCAGGAAGACCCGATTAGTCTCGGAATCCTGGTTACAAGACATTTCGACAATGGTAAAACAAGACTAGCAAAGCCTCCCGATGTGCCGACAAATCCCGATAGGAGTCGCACGTATCTCATTCTCAGGGCACAACGGATGGGCCAGACGTCAGGTTGGCATAGACCCTGGTTGCCCAGGGGGCGGCGAACATCGCCCAGTTTGGACCAACACTCAGAGGAGCACTGGCCTGGGGGTTTAAAATAAAGATGACCCTTGAGTCCGCGGAACCCAAGGGAAAAAGGCTTAGGTGGCAAATGGTAAAACCAAGGTTGGGCCTTGCTAGAGGAGTTTTATTCATGGCGAACTATCAAGGAGTTCCCATAACACTCAACCGCGTAACTTAACGCAAAATCAAGGAACATAACACCGGTATGACGGAAACTAAGGCGGCAAGAGTGGAACAAAACACCAGGCATAAGGACGATCCTTCCACCTTTTACCAAGTATATAGATGCATTAAAGTAAATAAGAGATAATAATGATATCCCAACAATATCCATGTTCAACAAGGAACAAACTTCATCTTCACCTGCAACTAGCAACACTATAAGAGGGGCTGAGCAAAAGTGGTAACATAGCCAAACAACGGTTCGCTAAGAAGGTGGGTTAGAGGCTTGACATGGAAATATGGGAGGCATGATATAGAAAGTGGTAGGTAGCGCGGCATAGCAATAAAGCGAACGACTAGCAAGCAAAGATAGAAGTAATTTCGAGGGTATGGTCATCTTGCCTGCAAAGTTCTCAGAGTTGACGAAAGCTTGATCCTCGTTAGCGCACTCAACAGGTTCCTCGATCACGTACTCGTCTCCCCGCTCTACCCAAAACAAGAACACAAGCAAAGGAACAACAATCAACCACGATGCAATGCACAATCAACATGATGCAAAACTTGGCATGATATGCAAGACATGATATCCGATGCATATGCATGCTTCGGAAGGGAAAGAATAAACAAGGAATCAACTTGGCAAACCAAGTGTGCCGCTGGAAGGAGGAGATGATTTTGGTCGAAATCAATATAAAGATCACCGGAATCGGATGCACGGTTTGCAAATGGCAAGCAAAAACAAGAATGGCACAATTCTACGATTAACAACACGATGCCGTCTAAAGTGCAACAAGAAACTAAGCTACTGCACTCCAACATAGCAACAAAGCATATGGCAGTGATGTACAGGTGATGCTTGACAAAACATGAACACTGAGCTACGGCTAAATCACACAAGAGCAGGTTCAAACAAGCATGGCAAAAGTGCAAAAAATATCAGCTTCAAAGACTTAGGAAAATACTAACACGCTAGAAATAACATCAGGAAGCCATGTTTAGAGCAAGCAAACAACATGCTACAGGAACATATCATAGAAACACAAGGCATGGCATGAATCTACTAAATGCATAGATCAAAATTCCCTTACTGAATATGAGCCCAAAAGGCACAGAAGATATGATGGCAGCCATGTAAACATAGCAAGTTTTATTAACAGTTTCAGACTTGGCAGAAAACAGAGCATGGCATAAACAGAATTATGAAGGCAACTTTGGGAGCTCAAATCACTCACCACAAGGCCTTGTATGACAAAACAAGCATACCATCAGCAAGATGACATGTTCATGAAGTTAACCATGGCAAGAGCAAGTTCATAGCATGCATGGATCACTAGGAACACCCATGGAAAAATTGATTAACATGTAAACAATCTACCAGGAACATTTTATAGAAAAAGTAGAGCAAGATTAAGACATGCTAGGGCACTCCGTAATTGCAAATAGGGGAATTTATGGATAGAACATAACCATATGTACAAAACACCCTTACTGAAGATACTCAAAACAAGCATGGATCTCACTGTAGCATCATGTTTACATGGCATAAAAATAACAGCAGGGAAATGACTTAGCAAAATGCTAAGTCCCTGAAAACAGCAATATCACGAAGGCTACTTTGCATGCTTGTGCTAGTCACCGCATTGATCTCAAAAATACATGGCAAGCATCCCTGTAAATATGGCATGGCATAGATCAAAACACATGTAGAGCTCATGCCGATATGATGCACACATCAAATGTGACAAAAAGACAAATCACCCTAATACGATAAGTAGCAGCAGTAAACAATTTATCCCAATGATTTGCGCATCAAGATGGAATCAAACAAGCATATCACAATGGAATGAAATGAAGAGCATCTCCCAATGAACATTTTGATATATCATGCACATGAAACAAAGATACGGTCATGGAGTTATGGCATGAAGAACAGGGGCATAAAAAGTTGCAGGGAAAAGACTTAGAGGAAAAAACGACCTCCTAGATCTAGGGTTCTTCTTGCACGCGAACTGAGGTGGGCGCAAGCTTGCCGGAGACTTGCCGGAGTTCGTCGGGGACGGCGGTGAGGTGCCGGATCCGGGTCACCGGAGTGGGGGAGAAGGACAGGGACCCGCGGCGGAGCTTGTGCGGTCCAGGACGGCGCGGGCGGCGGGGGGAGACGCGGGACCTCGCGGTGGCCGGAGAAGAGGGCGCCGATGACCGGCGAGGCGAGCGGTGGCGGCGGGCCAGAGGAGGTGGCGCACGGGAGGATCTGGGCGGCAGAGGCGCGCGGGCCGCGCGAGGAAGTGGGCGCGGCGGCTCGACGAATCAGGAGCTAGCACGTGGCGGTGGTGAGGGCGGCGGACACGTCCGTCGGTGGGAAGAAGTGTCCGGCGGCGGCGGGGAAGAAATCTAGGGTTTGGACTGCAAGATTTGGACGGGGTGCACATATTTATACCTAGGAGGAGGTAGGAGTGTCCAAATGGAGTGTAGTTTTTGCCCACACGATCGTGATCCGACGATGGAGGACATGGAAGAGGTTTAGATGGGTTGTTGGGCCGTTTTGGAGGGACGTTGGGCTGCAACACACATAAGGCTTTTGCGGTTACCCGGTTAACCATTGGAGTATCAAACGGACTCCAAATGGAATGAAATTTGACAGGCGGTCTACCGGTGGTGTACCAAGGCCACTTGGAAAATCTCGGTCCATTCCGAGAACGTTTAACACCCACTCACGAAAAGAGACAAAAGAGGTACGCCGGTGCACGTAGGAGTGTCAGATTGCAAAATGGACAACGGGGAAAATGCTCGGATGCATGAGACGAACACGTATGCAAATGCGATGCACATGATGACATGATATGAAATGCATGACATGAACAAAATGCAAAACGAAGACAAAACCCAACCATGAAGGGAAATCTCATAACTTAAAGCCGAAAATGGCAGAGTCGGAGTTACAAATATGGTAAGTTACATCCGGGGTGTTATATACAACCTATTCAAATGGCAGGACAACAGTTCAAACTACAGATGGTGATCAGTACTAGAACCTGTCTGCAGGTCACATCAACCGCCAAAACTATACACACCACACATTCCAGGGCAAAATTAACAGCTACCAAAATACATACAACTTATAAAGTCGATACGACAACACCTATACAACCTAAAAACCAGATCTGTTAAAACATCATCCAAATTACACGGAAAATCACCTGCATTCAACTTGTCCAGACTGGATGACGTACCCATTGAGATCTACAGACCTAAAATCTGCCGAACCAGATCTACAAGACACATGAACAAAAATTAGGGCTATGACCTATTTCAGAAATCAAGCATGCCATACAAAGCAAAACTCTTACCAGCAAACACAAAATCCGCCACGGAATCGAGTATCACTGTCGCCAACCGTTCCTTCAAGAGCAAAGGAACCCTAGCGAATCCAGCCGGAGACAGCAAGAGAGCAATAGATTAGAAATAGAGGGGAAATCTATACATAAGAGGACGCAAGGGAAGTCAATCGCAAAGCAAAAGGCGCAAACAGAGCACCCAGACCTCCACCCATGCGGTTCAACCAGCCGGCCGACGCTCCCACGGAGAAACAGGAGAAGCAACTTTTCTGCAAGAAGAGAGGAACGAAGAAGGAATCGATTTGGAGAGGGGAGCGGAGTGGAACGGGGGAGAGCGGAGTTTAAAAGGTGAGTGGGAGAAAACCGACGGCTAAAGCCCAGAACCGTGGCGAAGCCCACTATCTTCGGGTAGTTACCACAGATAATAGAAAGAATTAAATACAATAAAAGAATTAATATAGAGGGAGAAAACAAACGGCTAAAGTACAAATAATAACTCACAACAGTACAATAAAAATTATCAAAAAGTACAAATGAAATAATAATTCATAAGGGTGCTGGTTTTTCCCCTAAAAATAAAGATAAGATAACGGGGGCAAGTCATGTTACGGACTCGCCTCCGCATGCAACGTCGTGGCAGGCCGCATCGTCGCCTGCTACGGCTCGCTCCCGGCTCGGCCTCGCGCTAACATGGCAGTGCACTCGTTTGACAGGCGCAGTGCGGTTATTCTGTTTCCCCCACACACCCCTGAAGATAGATAATGGGGCAAGTCCATACAAGGAAGATGTGTCAGTACAACTATGCCCCTTAGTGCGGTACGGGGGGCAAGTCATGTTACGGAATCGCCTCCACATGCGACGCCGCGGCACGCCGCGTCGTCGCCCGCTACGGCACGTTCCTCGCTCGGCCTCACCGGGGTGGGGGTCCCACGCTAACGCGACACTGCACTCATTTGACAGGCGCAGTGCGATTATTCTGCCCCCCCCCCCCACACGCACCCACACACACCTAAAGATAGATAGTGGGGGCAAGTCCATACAAGGAAGAAGTGTCAGTACAACTATGCTTCTGGGTGTCGCAATGTTTTAATTTTGCCTTACAGCAGATTCAATCAATATGCATAGCCCATGCCTTTGAATTGAAATGCACGGTTGATCCAATCTTGTCCCCTTTCTGATTTAATCTTTGCTGCGATAAAGTGTATCTCTGATAGGTACTTGTTGCTGAAAGTCTGATCAAAATACAATTTGTATCCGAACGGATGTCTGCAATACAATGCTGTCGGCTGAAAACTCATTGCTTTTAACTGAATTTCTTGGTGTGTATCTGTACTGCTTACAGCTCCTTCTGATCCGGTGTCGCTCAAGGAATCATTTCCATAAGGGGGTAACACCGAGGATTCAAAACAAAGAAGCACGAGAAAACGATTTATTGCAACAAAGCACACAGCAAACAAGCTACAAAGCTGCTCCACACAGGCACACACAAGAATGATGCTACATCAGATGCACAAACACTACACGAAGGATTACATCCTACGCTTGAGCAAACGCTCGTGAATTGACGAGGAAGTAGCGAGTGGAACCGCTGACTCTGAAACTCCGGATGGACGAGGCGGAGGAGTTGGAGAAGCTGGCGGAGACTGAGGTAAAGCGACACTAAGCAATCTCCTGGCCCGAATGGCGTCTCGGACTAACTCAGAAATAAGAAGACACTCGGCCGTCATGTAACGAGACATGGTGAGGATAGCCGGGTCATCTGGAGGGTTGACGGAGGGAAATTGGATTCGTCTAGGATTCTTGACGATGGCGGGATAATATTCATAAGCACGGTTCTCTTGCACCATGCTCTCTTGATGACGAAGACCAGTGACTCCTGCCATTGCGGCAAGCTGAACGGCACACTCAGGAGTAGCGCCGTAACCACAGTGGAAACGGTAGGTGCTCTTACCGACAGTCAGAGCTGACAGATGAACATGAGCAACATATTCCCGAATTCTTCCTCCAGCAGAAAACTGGAATACTTGATAATGAGGTGGATCTCCGAGGGGGTAAATACTATGCCACATGTCGCCAAGGAGGGCGGCAAAGCTGAGAGGTGCAGGAGTGGGACTGAACTCAATAGGAACAGCACCGGGAGCTAAGGGAAGGGCACTAAACTCATGGAAGTTGACCGCCATCTATGCATGAAATAGGGGTTAATGATAACTGAAATAAGACTATATGCAGCAAACAAATGCAACAACCAAATGCAGCAAGCAAGGGCAACAACCAGACCCTATACTACCGTTTTCTAACGTTCCAGCTGACTAGGATGCTCTACAGCCAGACCTGCTCTGATACCAAGCCTGTGGCACCCCAGCTCAGAGAAAACCGGAACGCCCCGTATTCCAGCCCAGAGATCGAGGTGAAGTCTTCTGGAATACGGCACTGCTTAGTATAGAACAAACTAGCTCTCTATTACAACACGAATATGAATACAAGGGTTCCAATATTACAGTGAATAATATTGACACGGCGATACTACGCCAACCACGGTTGCTCTATACAAGCAGCATAACAACTCGAAGCAGCGGAACAACTACTGTCAGCAGAACAACGAACGACGATGATGGACTCTAATCCGCAGGGACTGTGGCTGGAACGTTTATCCTAGCTCGCGAACACGGGAACAACACCAAACACGCAAGCAATCCAGGCACGACCTGCAAACTAGCATGACATGCCAGGTTAGTACATTGAATGTACTTGCAAGCTCATAATAACCAGAAGCATTCAAGACAGACAACAATATGGCAATTACAGGTTAATCAGGAATTATCATGAGATCATCAGAAAAACATGGCACGAACATAATACTACTAGAACAATATGATCATGCATGAACAACATGAACATAATACTGCTAGAACAATATGATCATGGCATGAACAACATGAACATAATACTGCTAGAACAATAGGGGCATGACATGAACATATAAATCTGACGATACCAACATGCAACATGATGACACTACATGCATCATTTATTCTTTTCGGGTTACCTCGTAACCAAATGGTGATCCTTCCGGTGATCACAACCATGACCAACACTTGGTCTCAAACAATGATCCTTCCGGCGATCACAACCATGACCAATACTTGGCCTCAAACGGTGATCCTTCCAGCGATCACAACCAACTTATCTCCTCATCGAACCTGGGTTGTTATTAAGCACATTATTATTATTATTATTATTATTATTACTGTTGACTCATAGTGTGACCGACACGAACTGGGCCCTTATCCGCGGGCACGGCTATCGATAGATTTAATATACACTCTGCAGAGGTTAGTACACCGTACCCACACTACAGAACCCATGGCCTCGTACTCCCATTCGGGTGGACCAATGCCGGCTACTCCAACTCACTCCCCACTGGGCTAGTCCTGGCTGGCCCCGTGTCTACCAAAGACACAACGACCACCGTCGTGGCCAAACATAAACGGTCCCAAACGGGGACCCGGATCCATAACAACAACAATGGGCACACAAGGTTATGGATGCTTACCGGGCCAGGGTACCTCACGCCCATAACCTTCCCTCTTTGGAGGCACCAGCGACAGGCATGACAATAGACCAAGTTAGGACCTTCCCATAAAGCTAAGTGTGGTTGCACTGGTCAGTTCGATATGGTGGAACCATGACTCATCCAACAGTTGTTCAAGTTCAATTTAATCCGGTTAAACTTGAATGCAATATGTTGAGCCATGATAAAATAACATGATGCACTTACAATGCATGACCATGATAACAACATAAGCACGGGTGCAACATAACTATCCACCATATCAACAATGAATCATCTCCAACTAAGCATGGCATAATGACGAGCATGAATATTACCAGTACAACACTACCCATAGCATAACAGGACCATTATCATCAACAATAAGTACCATGCAAGAACATAACAACAATGCCATCATGCAAGCCTTTAACCAACTGGATGCAATGGAACATGCATAACAACGGTACTCGGGACAGACGGCAGTCATGCACCGAAGACCATCACCAACATCAACATGTACTACTAGCACGCATAAGCATATGAAAGGAATACTAACAACTAGCAGGTCATGACAACCAGGTGCATAACAACATAGCAAGAAAGTAAACACTAATCCAGAAGCATTACCGAAACAACGATAACCATATTTTAAACAAGCAAACATTTAATAAATATTCAAGTTGAAAACCATGGCTACTACATGACTTTCATGCAAGTGGGTCTTGTGGATTGCCTAGGGTGACGGAGACTCCAGGAAGAAGTGCATTGAAGCCGCAGAACAAAACGTCAGACGGTTTTCTCTCGGAGGGGGCTCAATCGGAGTTATGGTTGCGGAGTTATGAGGTGTAGAAGATCAAGGACCAATCTGTGAAGATTTTATCACCAATGGGTCCTCTGGGAAATATGTTTCCACTTGCCACGTGGGATGGAGGGGGTGAGACACTGGCGCATGGGGCCCAGGGAGCAGGGGAGGGGCCAGCGTTCATGTCTTCTTTCTCTCGAGCTCGTGCCCCGATCGGGACAGAGTAGCGAGGACAGGGAGGAGGGACGCCGGGGCTGGCCGGCTCAAGCGGCCTCCGGCCGAGCCGAGGCCACTGACGGGCACGGGGCGGTGCGCCGCTCCCTCCTGGAGTAGTAGCAGTGCCGAGGAGAGGCAGGGGCGACGGCAGCTCGCTGGGACAGGGGCGAAAGCGGCGGACTCTGGCGACGAGCTCGGCCAAATCTGGCCACCCCCGAGCGAGCAAAGACCACCTACGGGTTCATGGAGACGAGGCGGTCCTGTTCAGAGGTAGAATGAGCACCGTGGAGGAGTGGAGAGGAGGGGAGGCTGCGGCGACAGAGGAAGTTACAGAGAGCTCGGGCGGTGGAGGTGCTCGGCGAGCAAGGCGCTCCGGCGAGGGGAAAGTGGGTGGGGCGACTCGTGGTGGTCTGGGGGAGGCAGTGGACAACACCAGGGGAGGGGAGGAGGCTTGTCTTGGCCGGAATCATGCCGAGGCCGAGGCGGCCATGGTGGACAGTGGCGAACTCCAGCGAGATGGGGCGATCCTGGTGACCAAATGAGGCGAGGGAGAGATGGGTGAGCTGCGGGAGGACTCGTGGCACGCTTATATAGCCGAGGGGAAGGCTCTGGAGCATCACTAGCGAGCTCGAGCAATACTCTAATGGAGATCAGAGGCTGGGCATGGCACGGGCACTGTTCTAGTGGCGCATTGATGGCGAACCACGACGAAGTAGCAATGCAGGGCGATGCAATCGAGCACGGGCGAGCTCCAGGACATGAATGGAGGTCGAGACGAGGAGGGAGGAGACGAGAAAAGTGGCCAAAACAAGCCAGAGCACGCGTTCAGCCATGACGCAAGCGTGATCACCACGCGCACTCGCGCAAGCGGTGCTCTTTGGCGTGGCCGACCATGTCCAATAGATAGACCGTCGTGCCCTCAGTCAAAATGAGGAAATAAATCGGTCCAGGGGCGAAGAAGAGATTTGCATTTAGCTCCAAAGTAAATCTGTAAGAAGGTGTTTGTAACTCGCTATGGTTAAACTAGCTAGGTAACATGGTAAAGAGTTTCTCTGGCGATGATCACACACTAAGGTGATGCTGATCATCAAAAATCAGACTAAGAAGAGGAGTTTAGATGAGGGTTGCTGTAGAAAGTGCAAAACTGGCCAGAATTAGGGATTTGGATGATACACTCACATACTTGATTGTCATGAGCTGAAATTTGGCAGAGAGGAGTTATATGATGGTATGAAGCTACTGTAAAAGTTTCATGCCATTTGGAAATACCAAAGTGGCACTTGCTTCACAAAGCTTCATTCTGGACAGAAACTTGGAAACATTGCATAGGGCAATTGGATTAGCTAATTGAGCTAAAACTTGGTGGAGGGATTTTATATGGATCGAAGAATGCCCTGGAAAATTTTCAGCTTAAATGAAGCAATATAAAATATAGTTGCTTCACATACTAAAAATCTGACCAGAAACTAAGATTTGGAGCTGGGCTCACATAGATGAGTTACATGAGCTCATATTTCGTGGAGAGTCATTATTTGATCATAGGAAGGACCTTGCAAAATTTCAACTCATTTGGTATGCCTAGCTTTTACTTGCTTCACAATCACTTCCCTCAGACAGCAACTTTGAAAAATTGCTCTGGCATATTACTAGGAAAATTGAGTTGAATTTTGGCATGAGGCAACTATTTGGACAGAAAAAGATGTCCAAGAAGTTTGGGTTGAATTGGGCAAAGATAAATGGCACTTGCTTCACAATGTGCCATTTAGGACAGAATAGGAAATGAATTTCTTGAGCATAATGGGAAACATGGCCAATGATATATTTTTCCATATTTGAGGGAGATATTACCCAAACAATTGATGAAAATTATTTGGGAATTTTAGGAGTGACATAAATATAGGTTGCTTCACAACCTAGGGTTTTAAGGGTTATTCCTTTATCAGAAAAGGAATATTCCCAACAAAAGAATTCTGGGTTAGGTCAAGGATGGAAATGACATGATCTTGGGATGATGAAGAGGGTGACAAGCCACTATAAAACCTAGGAAGACATGATCTTCCTAAGTTTCACAACCACATAGCCACGAAAAAGCAAATCAAAACATGAAATCCAAGAAAATCGAAGGAAAAAGAAAAGGGCAAAAATCCGGGCTGTTACAGCGCATGCCCTGACGATGCTAGATACTTGAACTCGAGCCACGCGGGCGAATCGCTAGTAATCCGCACAACGCAGGGGTTGCCATCGAGGGCCCACAGGTCATGAGAGAGAGCGAGCATCGTGTATAAGCGCTCAGGTAAGTATTCAGAGGAGTTCGACCGATGAGCCTCGGTTGCGCTTATAAACAGGTCTAGAGCCCCATCGACTAGCAAGGTGGGACTAAACCCATAGCGCACGCGCACAGCCCCGCGGGTGAGCTATCTGGGCCGAAAACAACGACTCAGGCGGATGGCCCAACACAGTACTTCGCCCCATTACAAAATTTTAGCCGATCACACACGATAAAAAAATGCAGATAATTATAAAATAACGTCACAAGAAATCAGTTCAAAAACGAAATAATGTAAAAAGTTCAAACACATCTTAATTGTAAGAACTAAGAAAATAAAAATAAAATATATATTTTGGAAAATTAAACGTAGAAGATTGTAAATAAAAGTTCGGAAACAAAATTATGAAAAGTTCAACTACTACAATTCATAAGGTTCAGGTAAAAAAGTACTTTGCAGCAAAGATTAAAATCTGCTAATTTTAAAAAATACTAGAACTATCATTATACAACTTTAAAGAGAAAAAATGTGCTCCAAAATTCATGTAAAAATGTAAGAAAAAAATGTTATACAACAAGTAAATTTGATTGGTAATTGACACCCTAAAATAGTTCAGTACTATCATTAACAGAATGTAAGTTCAGCAAACTCAAAACCCAAAAAGGGGTTCTACAAAAATCTTCAGCGTATAGTTCCGTCTGTGAGCTATGTACATGAAAATATCCCAGTCAAAATAAAGGATGCCCATCAGTTCAACTATAGAATTGTTCCAGTACTAATATAAAGAATATATAAATAAAATAGTTATACTTGAGCAAAACAATAGGAAAAGCATTACATAAGTTGTTCCAAACCATCTGATAATACCATAGAATTCAATCATCTCACATGCAAATGTTTTAAAGAAAAAATACTGCAACATAATAAAACACACACAAATCTCACAACCGGCATCATTTGCCACATTTAAACCTACAGAACATAAATTCTGAACGTCAGAGAGTCATCTTCCCTGGAGAACATAACCATAACCATATCACCATCCTCAAATCCCGACTCTGCGATGAACTCCTTCCACCCAGTAGTTAGGTTGATGCAACCATCAAAGCGATGTGGTAGGCAAATTCCATCAACTGATACCCATTTTGTCTGAAGTCTCCATCTTCACTACACCGAAACTAGGAGCAACAATCCTGATCCTGGGTGACATTTTCTGCAAATGGGCACGGGAGTACAAAACAAAAGTGAACACATGACATAACTGAATTTTTACACAGATATAGGAACGGTTTGCATAAAAACTGAAAAGAAAAAATATGAACCAAAACAATAACACAAAACTAACTAGTCATGTGAACTGACTAAACTAAAGAAATATACATATCAATACACCTACAGTAAAAACATCTGACAAAACACAGATCAAGGATTATACAGAAATGGATAAAGTATTGTTAAGTAATGAACAAATACACCCAGAAATCCCTATTGTTAAATTCTGACAAAACCAAATAAGAAATATAGACAAACTATTCATAAAACTAAAATACAGATTCAGTCCATGGAATTCAAAAAAGATACCTACAAAAAAGTAGAAAACAAAATGAATAGAAACACATACCCATGATTCCTTCAAGTCACCAACCGTCAGCCGACAAACATATGGTGCATGAAACCCATGGTTGTTGTACAGCAGACAAGAAAGATGCCCACGACATTGAGTCTGAGTGAGCTCCAAACCAGATTCATACACACAGCCGTCAGCTATGTGCGCCATCTTTGCCAGGCATCCGCATGAACAATCCTCCATGGAACACACAGGAATAGGGAAGAAAACAATAGAGAGAAAAGGGAGGAACCTAGATCTGATTCTGGAAGAAGGAAGAAAAGGGAGGGGAGACTGGGCCACACACCACACATAGATGGATAGAATTTATAGCCAGGGAGACTTGCAGGTTATAAAAATAATAAATAGGCAGGTGGGCAGCAAGCTGGTAGGAAATAGTTATTATACAAGCCATAGAACATTTGACCGCTAATCAGTTCAACTTCAGATAAACAAGTAGTTCAAATAATGCACATGTCAAAACATATGCAGATAAAACAACACATTCAGGGATAAAAATAGTTGAATTCATTTAGTCATTCAAACATCTGCTCCCTCACAACAAAAATCTTAAAAACATAATATTCACTACTTCAGTCATAACGATCAAAGAAATGCTACCATTTAGGCCCTATTTGGTTCGGCTATGGATTTCTAAAAGCAGCTGTGAAAAATCTGCTGTGGAAAACGGCTGTCGAAAATCTGATGTGAAAAAGATGTAGGTCATTAGATAAACCAACTGATACAGCCTTTTCAGATTTTGGCCCGCAGCGGAATCAGATTTTGGAAAGCACGTCTCGGGCTGCTTCCGCTTTTGGTTCAGATTTTGGCAGCGGATTTCTGGAATCGGATTCTGCTGGGTTCACCCTTTGGTTCAGATTCTGCTGCGCGGCAGCGGAATCCGTCGATAAAAGCTAAACCAAATAGGGCCTTAGCCCTGGTGGATGGGTGTGGAGCCGTGGCTGCTCTAGCCCTAGCCCAACTAATGATCTAAACATGGTTCCTTCCTGTGACGCCCGTATAGTTAAGCTACAGTAATCCTCTGCCAATGGTGCCTTGTCATCACATTACTGTTGCTAATCCTCGCTTGATTCTAATCCCCGTTCAAATTCAATTTCAAAATAAAGTCAAATAAATTATTTTTCCAAACAGAAAAACTAAAATGTTCAAAGTATGGCAAATAATCCCTTGATATTTGTCATGTTTGAACCAACCTCTTTTGAATTCCCAAAATCCCCCTGGGAATCAATTTGTGGTCCAATAGTCTTTAAAATTGGCCTTTTCATTTTCTAAAAATGGTTAGGCAACTCCTTTTGACCTCAAACTTTTTGTGTCTCCTAGAAATAATGTGCTTGATTTATGTGACAAGTCTCATCTCTAGCAAAACTCATTTAGTTTTACATTTAAATAGAAAACAATAAAGAAAATAAGTAACAGAAAAGGATTGTGTTAAAGGCTAAGCTAGTGTTACAATGGCAAAGCCCACCCAACCTATAGTGAGGCCCAGCCCGACTCCCCCCTCATCTTCTTTCTCTGTTCACAAGAACGTTGTGGCAGGCATCCGGCAGCGACATGGCCGCGCTTGGCCACGTGCCGGCCATCCGGCTCCTCCCCATTATCATACAAGAAGCCGTCCACTGCCCCGACAACCCTAGCCACTTTCCCTTTCCCCCTTGCACCGCTTCCTTCTTCCCCGAGCAAAGCCACCGCTGCCGCTCACCAAAGCCATGGTCACCGGCCAGCCCTCGCCGACCCGAGGTGTCCAGGAGGACCCTCGTCTTCAACCACGTCGCCTACGCCCCTGGATCGAGGCGGGGGGGCCACTGAACGTCTCCTTCGACCCGGTCTTCTATGCCCCGGCCATCGCGACTTTGTCGTCGGTCTACCGCACCACGACCTCCCCGGCCTCCCCGTGCTTCTCCCTGGCAAAGCGGTGAGCCGTCGCACATTCCCCCTTCTCCTTTCCATTCTTCCCATCGCCGTAGGACGTCACAACCGACGCGCCCGGACTTCTCCATCCGCTGCCGTGCGCCCGCGCTCGCGCCGCCGAGCCCGTCCCGCTCACCTGCCCCACTCCTTTCCCTGCGCCGCCGCCTGTCGTCGCCCGCACCTACAGCCGCTGCGGCTCGGCTGTGCTCGTTCGCCGCTGCCGCTGCTCGTCACCCGCCGCGCCCATCGTCGCCCGCGCTCCTGCGCAGCTTCGCTACTTCCCTGCTTCCCTGCCCACTACTTGCTTGCTGCTTTGCTTAGCTGCCACTGCTGCCTAGCTACTGGAGCCGCCTCCGCCTCTCGCTCTCTGTCGTCGCCCTCGCTCGCCCAGCCGAGCCCTGAGCTCGTGTCCACCCGCGCCCCTGCGCCTTGTCGCAAGTGTCGCCCGCATGCCTAGCCACATCGCCGCCCTCCGCTCGCCCCTGCAGGCCGCCGCTGCTCGCCGCTCCGCGCTCACCGCCGGCCACCGCTCCCCGCCGCCTCCGTCCACCGGCGCGGCTGCCGCCATGCCTGCCCGCCCCTACGCCCGCACATGCGCTTGTGTTGCCGGCCGGGTCCTTGGCCGGCCAGGTGTGTGTGTGTGTGTGTGTGTGTGTGTGTGTGTGTGTGTTAGATCAGGTTAGGTAATGGCCCACCGACGGATGGGCCCGTCTACTGTAGCGTTAGGATTAGTTATAATTAGATTAACCCAGTTTACTTAGTGTCTCACTGACAGCCGGGTCCCACCTTGCTAATTAAGTTATTAGATTAACTAAAAACCCTGTTAATAGCCCTGTCAATGACACATGGGACCTGCTGGTCAAGTTGACCAGTCAACCGTCAAAAGTTGACTTGCTAACTTAGCATTTCCCGGCCCCACTGTCAGCCTCTGTTACACAGCTGGGCGCACTGGACCGGGTGCACTTAGCCTTTTACTATTTGGATAATTCGAATTAATAATTTCAGAATATTGCTAAAACTTTGAAAATTAATAGAAATTAAACCGTAGCTCGGATCGAAAAACTTTGTACATGAAAGTTGCTCAGAACGACGAGACGAATCCGGATACGCAGCCCGTTCGTCCTCCACGCATCCCTAGCATAGAAAACATGGAACTTTCCCCCTCCGGTCATCTGTCTGACACAGGTCCGGAACCGGGAAAACATTCCTGGCTGTTTTCCCCCTTCACCTTTATTGGGTAGCCATACGTTAGGTCACACCCGGCACATCTTATTGCCATGTTATGCTTTGTGGTGCTATGTTTGCTTTATATTTGCTGTTTCTTCCCCCTCTTCTCTCCGGTAGACCCCAAGACCGATGCTGCCCTTGTGATCAACTACGTAGACGACGATCCCCCTCCTTGCCAGAGCAACCAGGCAAGCTAACCCTCCTTGATCTTTCCGATATCGCCCATTTCTTTCCCTCTCATGCTTGCATTAGAACTGCTACTGCTTTCTGTATGATCCTACTCTGATGCATAGCCTCTTGTTGTTACCTGCTTTCATACCTTACCTGCTTATCCTAAACTGCTTAGTATAGGATGGTTAGTGATCCATCAGTGACCCCCACCTTGTCCCAGTTGCCTCGCTTTATGTTTGATCGCTCCATCAACACGATCAACGTCCAGGCCCCGACACTTCACATCACCCCCTAGTTGTACGACTCTGCAGAGCTACCATCGAGTGCCGAGGGTGGAACCTCTTACATCACTCCGAATGAGATCTCTGTAGTGTAGCTATCCGGTCATGGTCATCGAGGGTGATTTCCTCCTTAACCACTTCCAGTACGACTCTGTCGTGCAACCCCTCAAGTGTGAACCTCGATGGTGGATCCTCTTACGCTCACCTTGATGACAACATCGGGTGGAATTCACCGAGGGTGATTCCTCGGGGTTTACCTTTGGTGTTAGACACACAGTTACTATGATTACTATGACTTTACACTGAGCCATGTTACTAAAGATGGGTCGACCCTGAGGGGTACCCGTGCGAGCTTAATAGCGAGTGATGTGGAATCGGGTTGACCTGGAAGGTGCCCGCGAGATACTTACGAGGCGTCGCCGGGCATTCTTAGCCCTTGCCGCAAGTACTCAAGACGAGGCGACGGGGTCACATCGATCGTGAGTCTCTGCTCGTTACCGCGCGTTCCTAATCCACTATGATCTGGATATTTGATCCGAGGGGCCTCTGGCCTGATAGCACTAACCATCACGTGGGCATAGTATGGGCGTTCTGCGTCGTATACATCAGCCGAAGCTTAATAGACGTCAGGACTGAGCGGCGCGCGCCGGGTTGGACTGGAAAGCACCTACCTTGTTGAAGGAGGTAGCTAGGTCTGCTCACCGGTCTCGTACACAACGTGCAGGAGTTCCCGGGGAGATGGCCCATGACCCCTGGGGGCATAGGTTTAGTCTGGCATGCTGGCCTCTCTATTAAGCCTAGGTCGGGTTGCGGCGTATTGTTTGGCCGAGGTCGGGCATGACCCAGGAAAGTGTGTCCGGCCGGAGTTAATCGAGCGTGGTGGGCAAGTTGGTGCACCCCTGCAGGGAAGAAAACATCTATCGATAGCCTGTCCTACGGTAACGGACACTTGGAGTTGTATCCCGATCGATACAACTAGAACTGGATACTTGTGATGAGAACTGGATGAGGATGAGATTTGGAATGTGTGGTGTCGGTGTACTAAAGTAGGGGTACCCTTAGTACCCCGAACTTGTGCACGGGCAGTCGCAGCGTCCCGTGGCAAGGCCTGCCAGGTCACCGCCAAGATCCTCCGTGGTCCTTTTGAAGACCATTCAAGAACAAAGTACTTAAGACAAGACCCCGGCAAGAGGAGCTTGCCAGGAAGAAGGCAAGGCCCCGGCAAGAGGAGCTTGCCGGGAAGGCCATCAGAAGCGTCCCAAGGCCCCGGCAAGAGGCGCTTGCCGGGAAGGCCATCCAAGGCATTCCAAGGAACTTGCCGCGGCGCGCTACGCGCCGCGACAAGGCCCGGTGAGCGACAAGCTCCCGGAAGCGACAAGTTGACGGCCGCGGCAAGGCGCTTGCCGCGGCAAGCTCCCACTCCACGCCCGCGCTCCAGCACATCCACCCACGTGTCACTCCGGGGCCCCTCCCAAGCGCACGTGGCAGGAGGCTGTGCAGCTAGGGGCGTGCGGTGGCACGCATGCGCTGACAATACAACCACCGTGGCAAGACGGTGGCGTCCCTAGCGGTCCCTTTCGGTGTTGTCTAGGCGACACAGACGGGAATTTAATGCCCTTGTCCCCTGCCGTCAGGGTTAGGTATGATAACACTATAGCAGCTAGCTGTGCCTACTACAGCACCTAGCTGTGCCTACCCACGGCACCCTTTCCATTTTTGCCCTTGGCCCCCGTTGCTCTATGTCGGTAACCCCTTGAGTATAAAAGGAGGCCCGTGTGCAACGTAGAGGGGGTCGGCCACCTCGAGAGCTCTCGCGAGGTTCAGCAATTCCACACACTCACGCTCGCTCCCGAGCTAGAAATCAATACCAATCCACAAAGCAGGAGTAGGGTTTTACGCATCCTTGCGGCCCGAACCTGGGTAAATCGCTCGCGTGCTTCACCTCGATTTACTCCTCGCACGACCAACCGCCTGCTTGCTTTGCCTCGATCTGCTCTTTGCGCAACCTCCGCCCCCCGCCGAACCAAAAGGGACCCGGTCCGCCGGTCCCATAGGTGCCCGTGGATCAGAAACCCCGGCATCTCTGGCGCGCCAGGTAGGGGGCGTCGAAGTTGTGTGAATCAGATCCGGCGTTCTTGCGGGCTAGATCTTCATCTTCTTCATCGATCTTCACCATCTTCATCAACATGCCGCCGAAGAAGAAAGTTTCGGAGGCAGCTGCTCCGTCCGCGCCGAGCCACCCACCGCCGGAGCAAACGGACGGTGGGGCAGGCGCCGGCGGAAGGGCACGCATCGACGAGGGAACTCTTGGTGCTGCCAAGTCCCAGGACAAGGCTACACTGCCCATCGGCGGCGTGGCCGGCTCCCACAACGACCGGGCGCACTCAAAGACCTCGGCGTTCGTGCGTGCACCGCGCCCATCTCAGGAGGCGCGGGACCGGCAGCGTCATGGTACTCACGGTACCATGCGCTCGCTGGATCAAGATCGAGCTGGTGGATCTCGGAGCGCCCAAGGTCACCATGCACGTCAACACACCCAGAAACGATAAGTTGCCAAAGCCTGAGCAACCAGATCTCTAATTTTGGAGTTGTCTCCCCTGGATCGGCTCACCTTGTATGAAAAGCCTGTGCGCGGAGGAGCCGACTCGTAGCTGGCTGCGCACTTGCGTTGTTTCGAGCTCGCTCAACAACATTAGGTGAGCTGCGGCTGGTTGCTACACTAGCTGCGCCCTTGCATTGTTTCGAGCCTGCTCAACAACGTAAGTTAGCTGCGGCTAGTTGCTACACTAGCCGCGCCCTTACTTTGCTTCGAGCCCCGCTCAGCAACTTAAGTGAGCTGCAGCTAGCTGCGACGAGGTTTCTTGCCAGTAGCGGCACTGCCAGTTCCGCGCTCAGCGCTCGCGGTCTGGATGCCTGCGCCGGCAAGTTCCCTAAAAGCGTGGGGTAAAAACATACAAAGTTGACGCCGGAATGGGAAGGCCCTTACCGGGTGAAACGAGTCACTGGGCCCAGCGCCTGCCGCCCTGAGACCGAAGATGGCATCCCAGTGAGCAACTCCTGGAGCATCGAGCATCTTCGTGAGTTTTACCCGTAAGGCGCGGTTGCCGAAACCCGTTCCGGCAACCACCTCTTGTACAAAGTCTTGCCGCTGTTGCATGTAATCCTTTGTACGAGGCCGGGCGCAGATCCCGTGCGCAGTAGAGCCCGCGTGCTCCGCACATTTTGTCGATTTTATGCTTTCTAATTTCTGGCATATATGATCTGACATTTGTGCAGCACCAACACCACGGCAAGCGTTGACGAGCTGCTAGGCTCTCTATCTTTATTTTCTCTTCTTTCTTTTCTTCCTTCTTCCAAGGAAAGAAAGGATCCCTCACCCACAAGTTTGCCGGGGGGAAAGGGGAGAAGAGAAGGGTATGGACCAGGCGTCGTTCAAGAATTTCGTCTTGCCGGGAAGCAAACGACAGAAAAGCTAAGTTGCCAAAGTTTGAGCAGCAAAATCTTTTAAATTCCAAGTTATCTCCCTTGAACGACCGCACTTTGTATGGGAAGCCTGTGCGCGGAGGAGCCGACTCGTAGCTGGCTGCGCACTTGCGTTGTTTCGAGCTCGCTCAACAACATTAGGTGAGCCGCGGCTAGTTGCTACACTAGTCGCGCCCTTGCATCATTTTGAGCCTGCTCAACAACGTAAGTTAGCTGCGGCTAGTTGCTACACTAGCCGCGCCCTTACTTTGCTTCGAGCCCCGCTCAGCAACTTAAGTGAGCTGCAGCTGGCTGCGACAAGGTTTCCTGTCGGTAGCGGCACCGCTAGTTCCGCGCTCAGCGCTCGTGGACCGGATGCCTGCACCGGCAAGTTCCCTAAAAGCGTAGGGCAAAAACATACAGAGGGAGGAGTCAAGTAAAGGGAATAACATTGCAATGGCTATCCAGAAGAAAATTATATTACAAAATAGCTTGTCGCAGCTCTAATGGATGTTTTCTATAACATAGCTAGCAGCGACAAGAAAAGAAGGAAGCCGGCGACCTAGTCGACGCGGTCGCCCTCGACCCTCTTGATCCCGCTCACCTTGTCCACAATGGGTGCAACAAGGGCCTTGAGCTCTTCCTGATCGATATCAGGCGGCAAGGATCTGAGGACGTTGTGGAGGCGGAGGCCTGGATTGCGGAAGGCAACCTTCATCAACACCTTCTGAAGGGCTCCCGCACAGATCTCGCGCGACTCGTCGGCCAGCCGCTTCGGGATCTCATCTCGGAGCCGCTGGAGTGCCGTCGCCACGCCTTGGAAGAACATAGTGAGCTTGGCGCTAGGTTGGAGGTTCTCGTCGGAGGAGTACCCGAAGTCCTCCACCCCCAGCTGCACCAGCTCCTTGTCGATTCCCCCAGCGGCGTTCACGAGGCTCTCTGTCCAGTGCTCCACCGTATCCCTAAAGGCGTTTTGGGTGGTGGCAACACTCTCCAGCAGCGCCTTGTCGGCATCGATCTCCTTCTTCAAGGCCGCCTCCCGCTCCTTGGCGCCGTCCAGCGCCCCGGTCAAAGCGACCAGCCTCGACTCAAGGGCGGCGTTGGAGTTCTTGGCAGCGCTGAGCTCTTCGCCATATGCTTTGCGGTCAGCCTCCAGCTGCACCACCTTCATCTCCAGCACCTTTTTGGCGGCCTCGGCAGCGGCGGCAGCGTCCTCCGCTTGCTTGAGGGCTCCGCCCAACTTCTCCTCGCGCACGGCAAGCTCCTCCTCGTGAGCGTCGAGGTCGACCTTCCGCTGCGCCTGCTCGCCCACCTCCGCGGCTAGCTTCACGGCGGCAAGTCGCTGTAGCTCTTCGGCTTCGGCCTTCTCGAGGAGAAAGGCCTTCTTCGCCTCAGCGAGCTGCTCCCGCTCCTCTGCCAAGGATCGGACGGCTTCCCGGTGGAAACCCGCGAGCTCGACTGCACGCTTCTCAATGTCTGCTCCCGCCTTCACGACAAGCGCCTCGCGGGACTCCAGCTTGGCTTGTCGCGCGCGGTAGAGCGACATCAGCCTGCGCAGCAGCCGCTCCTCTTCGGGCTCGTTGCTACTGCTGCTTGGCACATCGACTAGCCTCAGACCCGTGGAGGCAAGCACTTCCCTGTCGAAGACCTCCCCCTCGACCGGCGCCCTGGAGCTTGATGCCCAGGGGAGGTTGATGAAGACGCCTTCGCCGGCTTTCAAGTAAACGCCCGGCAGGGGCTCCTTGATGCTCGGTGCTGCGGCTTCGGCGGACGGGTCGGCGGTCGGTGCAGCGCCTGGCGCTCCTGCGGCCTCTGGGCCGTCAGTACGATCGCCAGATCCCGCGCCAGCCGCCGCGGCGCCAGCCTTGGCGGCCTCGGTGCTGGCGGCGTCGCCACCCCCGGCTGCGTCCTCAGCGGCGACCTCGGTCTCCATCCGCTCCGCAGCGGATGGGTCTGATGGCCGGCGAAGGGGGGAAGAGTCAAACAGGATCCAACCGGAAATTCAAAGAGACCAGAAGAAGGAGAACCCAAGGGAAGATCTGAAGCAAGGAGATTACCTGCGCTGGGCTCGGTGGCCATGGTCTCTGCCGCTGAGGGGATTCTGGCGCCGTCCCTTGGCGGAGAGCTCTCCCTTGCCGGAGAGCCACCCCCTGCCGGAGAATCTCTTGCCGGAGAATTTTCCCTGGGCGGCGTAGTTGAAGTAGATGGCATGCCGGGGGCTGTCTCCGGACGCTCCTGGTGAGGCTGCTCTGCTCCTACGCAAGGCAACAAACGAATATCAGCAAAGACAAGTACCCATGCGCGCCTCACCGCGGCAAAAAGTTCACACACTTACGCTGGGGGCTGCCATGGAGGAAAGTCGCCAGGTCCGGCAAGGTTGTCTCGGGCGCGCCACCTGTTGTCGCAGTGGGCACGTCCTCGACGATGACCACCGGGGCCTTAGCTCTCTTTGCCGCTCTCTGGGCCAGAGTCCTGAAAAGGAGCAGGCTCAGGGAGAAGCAATTGAGAAGCAAGAACAACAACAAAAACCGAAGAAGTGCGAGTGCAGCAAGAGAAGCTTACTCTTCGTCATCCTCCTCGTCGGAGCTCAGCGCGGAGAAGTCGAAGCCCGGCGTGCTCCCAGAGCGAGGAGGCGGAGGAGAAGCTTCCCTTGGCCGCTTAGCGGGTGCGGTGGTGACGGTCTGAGAAGACCTTGCTCCGACTGGCGGCACGGCGCGGGAAGCGGCAGGGACCGAAGCGGTGGTTTGGGTGGACCCCACTCTAGTTGCCGTCGTAGCATGAGGCGCTCCCGCGGCAACGGTGTTTGCCGTGGTCGAGCGCGTCACGCGGCGTGGCGACTGCTGACCCGCTTGCCGCTCCGCCTCATCGCCAGCCTTGCGGAGACACCTCCTAGGCGGCGTTGGGGCCTCTGATTCTAGTGGGCCGTCCGGAGGCAAGGAGGAAGAGGAGTCGACTTGCCGCGAGCTGCTCGTATCTTTGGTAGGCTCGCTCGGCTCGGCGTCTTGCCAGGCAAGCCCCTCCTTGCCGGCGGACTCCCCTTGCTCGCCACAGCTCGCCACTTCTGCCGCGTCTGCTTCCGCGGTGGTGAACCCAAACTCGCCCGTGGCTACGGCTGCCGCCGCCTCCTCCAGCCTGGTGGCGATGCGCGCCATCTCCGCGTCAGTGGTGTCGCGGGTGAGGCCGTCTTTCTCGTCGAGGCGGATAGCCACTTCCACCAAGTTGTCAAAGAAGTGCTGCACGACCTCGTCGGCAGGCTCCTGCCAAGTTGGCACAATCCCGTGCGAGTCGCATTCCGGCATCATTGCACGGATGCGGTCGAGCGCGGAGTTGTTGCACAAAGGCACGACACCCCCCGGCAACCTGAACACCTCGGGATGCTGGGGGTCATACCTGAACAGCTCCTGCAGCATCGCGTGGAGTTCCAGAACTGTGAAGTTGTAGTTGAGGCCCGGCCGCAGCCTCATAATGTCTGCCGCGTTCTTGAACTCCCAAGTTGGCCTCCCCCGCTCTTGCAGGGGGGCAATGCGGCGACGAAGGAAGTCTGCGCCAACCACGCCGACAGTGAGCCCGGCATTCCGGAGACGCAGGATCCTGGTGACGGCGATCCCCAGCCTGTCGTCCTCCGGGGCCAGGTCGCTCCAGTCGTCGCCGCGCGCCACCGGGGTTTGGCGTCGGGCGGTGAAAGGCTGCGGACTCTCCTCGACAATCCAGCACCAGTCAGCCCTCCACTCCTCCCACTTGCCGCGGAACTCTCCCTCCAGATAGGTCTCCTTCTTGCCGGGCCTCGAGATCCAGGCGATCCCGCCGGATAGAGGCTCTCCTCTCTCTACTCGAGGAGTGAAGAAATGGCGGAAGAGAGCCACATTGGGAAGAACTCCGACAAAGTTTTCGCAGAGATGCGCGAAAACTGCCATCGTCAGAACGGCGTTGGGGGTGAAGTCGAGGAGGTGGAACCCATAGGTGTTCATGACGTCGCAGAAGAAATCAGAGAAGGGCGGGCAGAGCCCGCAATAGAAGAACAACGCGAAGAAGGCATACCCATTTGGGGTAGTCTCACAGGCGGCGGCGGGGAGAACTCTTGTGCGCGGATGCGCGCGCGTCTCCGCTGACCAGAACAAAGAATAGTCCGCCTTCAGCTCCATCGCGCCGAGCCTGGGGGGGAAAACAGCCCGCGTCTTCCGCAGCGCCGCGAGCCGATGCGCCTCGGTCGTCTTCACGGTCTTCCCCCTGTCGGCTTTCGGAGCCATGGCAGGAGCAGTGGAGGGGGTCGACGGCGTTGGTGGTGCTGGCGGCGGCGGAGGGCGGAGCGCTGCTCTCTCTCTCTCTCTGCTTTGGGGAGGCGAGAGGGCGGCAGAGATTTCCGAGATTGGGAACGGCAACGGGCGAATAGGCCAACTGCCCCCGCTTCCCCTGCTCTTAAAGGGGGAAAGGGGCGGACGTTCCGCATTTCGAGAGAAGGAACCCCCACGACCTCCCCCATGACGCCGCATTCAACGCGTGCCGTTCGGGGGGAGGGCGCGGGGGAAGCGGAGGAAGGTGCGGCGCAACCTAGGCCGCGCGTGCCCGTGCACTGTTTTGGGCCTGGCCCAACAGCGCTCGGCACCGTGTCTGGCCCAGGCCCGGGGGCTCCTGTCGGTGTAGTAAAGTAGGGGTACCCTAGTACCCCGAACTTGTGCACGGGCAGTCGCAGCGTCCCGTGGCAAGGCCTGCCAGGTCACCGCCAAGATCCTCCGTGGTCCTTTTGAAGACCATTCAAGAACAAAGTACTTAAGACAAGACCCCGGCAAGAGGAGCTTGCCGGGAAGAAGGCAAGGCCCCGACAAGAGGAGCTTGCCGGGAAGGCCATCAGAAGCGTCCCAAGGCCCCGGCAAGAGGCGCTTGCCGGGAAGGCCATCCAAGGCATTCCAAGGAACTTGCCACGGCGTGCTACGCGCCCCGACAAGGCTCGGTGAGCGAAAAGCTCCCGGAAGTGACAAGTTGACGGCCGCAGCAAGGCGCTTGCCGCGGCAAGCTCCCACTCCACGCCCGCGCTCCAGCACATCCACCCACGTGTCGCTCCGGGGCCCCTCCCAAGCGCACGTGGCAGGAGGCTGTGCAGCTAGGGGCGTGCGGTGGCACGCAGGCGCTGACAATACAACCACCGTGGCAAGACGGTGGCGTCCCTAGCGGTCCCTTTCGGTGCTGTCTAGGCGACACAGACGGGCATTTAATGCCCTTGTCCCCTGCCGTCAGGGTTAGGTATGATAACACCATAGCAGCTAGTTGTGCCTACTACAGCACCTAGCCGTGCCTACCCACGGCACCCTTTCCATTTTTGCCCTTGGCCCCCGTTGCTCTATGTCGGTAACCCCTTGAGTATAAAAGGAGGCCCGTGTGCAACGTAGAGGGGGTCGGCCACCTCGAGAGCTCTCGCGAGGTTCAGCAATTCCACACACTCACGCTCGCTCCCGAGCTAGAAACCAATACCAATCCACAAAGCAGGAGTAGGGTTTTACGCATCCTTGCGGCCCGAACCTGGGTAAATCGCTCGCGTGCTTCACCTCGATTTACTCCTCGCACGACCAACCGCCCGCTTGCTTCGCCTCGATCTGCTCTTTGCGCAACCTCCGCCCCCCGCCGAACCAAAAGGGACCCGGTCCACCGGTCCCATAGGTGCCCGTGGATCAGAAACCTCGGCATGTTGACACTTGGATAGTATGGCTCTGGGATTGCTTTCTCACAGGGAGTCGAGAAAGGATCTCTGGCCGAGGTTGATAACATTACTGCTACTTTACTTTATGCTACACTACTCCCTCCTGTTGCTGCAAGATGGTGGTTTCCAGAAGATGCCAGTCTTTGATAGGCTACGCTTTCCCCTTCCCTTCTGGCATTCTGCAGTTTAGTCCACAGATACAACGCATTCCTTTGATACATATGCATACTTAGTTTAGATCTGATGTAAGTCTTGTTAGTACTTTGGATGAGTACTCACGGTTGCTTTGCTACTTCTTTTCCCCCATACCCGATTATTGCGACCAGATGACGGATCCCAGGAGCCAGACGACGCCACTGATGACTACTACTACCCGGAGGATGCCTACTAGTACGTGAAGACCGCAGATGACTAGGAGTAGTTAGGAGGCTCCCAGGCAGGAGGCCTTGCCTTTTCGATCGATCTTGTTTTTGTGCTAGCCTTCTTAAGGCAAACTTCTCTAACCGATGTCTGTACTCAGATATTGTTGCTTCCGCTGACTCTTGTGTATTCGAGCTTATGTATTCGAGCCCTCGAGGCCCCTGGCTTGTAATATAAAGCTTGTATTATTTTAATTTGTGTCTAGGGTTGTGTTGTGATATCCTCTCGTGAGTCCTTGATCTTGATCGTACACATTTGCGTGTACGATTAGTGTACGATTGAATCGAGGGCGTCACAAGTTGGTATCAGATCCGACTGCCTGTAGGTAGCCCCCTTTCCAACTCCTTGGCCGAAGTTGAGTCTAGTCACTAAGAAAACTTTTACTAACATTGGTTGTGTGTCTTACGGGCCCACGTCGCCATTGGGTGGTATTAGGATCTTTTATTCCTCGTCTATACTCTGGGACTCTGATCTCTCGTCTATTCGGGTTAAATGTTTTACTAACTCTGACATTAGGTTCTCGTAACCACTTCCTTCCGGAGAGCCCTGACATTATCAATGATCGCTTGCTTCGCCAGAAGATTCTACGGATACTCTACGATATTCTCTCGAGACTTTGTGCCTGTTGCCTTTGCAATTCCCTACCACCAAAATATCCTTATGGATAACTACACACACTTGTCAATCTTACATTCTAACCCATTGATCTTGTTATTACAAGATGCCCCGAACTGCTCTCATTTTTTCGAGAATCCTTTGAGCTTACTGCCTTGCAGTTCCTTGTCATCTGAATACCCCTACGGATAACTTTGTGCACCTATCGAGTATCCGCTCATCCTCAGTTGATTCATGTACTTCACAAAAGTCTTCGTAATACCATTCGTTCTTGTGAAAATCCTCAACAGCCTATTGTTCTTGAATTTCTTGCTTGCTTGCATTATGGTTAATACCATAAGTCTAGTAATCTTATTGTCAGCCTTTGTCATTATCATTTTGAGTCTGTTGATACAATATGTTGCGAATGCTCGCAATCCTCAATCAGATCCTAGAATCCATCCTTCCGGCTTAGACGTCATTTTAACATGTGCTGAATCTCGATCAACCAAATCACCATCGATTGTACCCCTAAGGCTATTCTACCTATCCATCCCTAATCAGAGCATTGCTTCTGATCCCTTGTCCTGGAATTCATAATTCCTTTGCAATTGAGCTTTGAGTTAGTCAGTTGTTTCTATAATCTGATCTCCTTGCATTCTTTCTTCCTCTGGTTGAATATTGATGCTCACATCAAATCCCTTGTGGACCACCAGAGCCCTTTTCGGATTTTATCCGACAACGTCCTTCATATTGAATAATCTTGTGAGCCTTTCCTCGGATACATAATGCCTTTGGTAAATTGTATCCTCTGCTTTCTCAAGCATGCTCTACTACCGAGCTTGTGTTATTTATTCTTGGAATTTGTGGTATATGTTCCTAAGATGCCCCTATGGGTTGAACCTATGCCTTCCCTAATCCGTGTGAACCCGATAGTTTTCACGAGTCATACTCTTCTGGTGTTTTGCCAGATATAATTTCAACACTACCACTTCATCGAAAGCGAGAAGTAAATGAAATGATATGCATTGAAGAAGTGGGAGTCGACCTTGAACTTTGTGTTCATGCCCGTGGACACGATGTAGATCTTATCATGGAAGCTTCTTATGATAATAATAATCCCCTTGTTATAAGTTCATATGGTAACTATGTTTGTTCCTTTGCAACTGTGGTTTCGACCATGATTGTTTTTCTTTGATTCCATTTCTCAGACAAGTTAAAGCACGTGTCTTCTACAGATCAATGCATCTCCACAACCTCTATTTTGATCTTCCTTCGAGTATCTCCCTCCGGTATCTCGAGAATAACAAAGAATCGTGTTGCTTCCTATGAGTCTTCATCTGGTATTGCTTCTCGTCGATTTCAGGATTCCCCGGGTTTTGAGTTGTTAGTCACTCGAGAACGCCGATAAGTGAATCGATTCCACACTCCGATTCTATAACTCTAAGTAATTTTTGTTGCTTACGAGTTTAATAATCCTTCAAGCCATTCATAACCTGATCAGCTATATCATTATCATGCTAAATTTTAACTATGCTACTTGGTCCTTCTTTCTGGAGCACAACCTTCGACGACGGGCTAAGCTTACGTCGATCTTCCTCATCTTATCATTTCACCTCTAACAACAAGCTTGTTTTCGAGCTTGTGTCGCATCCGTGGTTCCAATAACCTTTTGTTCATCATTCCTTTTGCTTGATGTGGTCGCCGTTCGATGGCCTCTTCATAGTACCTCAACAAAATCTGTCGTGATCCCTATCAATATACTGACCTGTTTCAGGATATCAATCGAATTCATGATGAGAAATACCATCCTCGCTCCTCTATGATTGTGTTATCATCAACAATGTACTTGACTTACTGCCAACACAGACCTAATTGTGTTTGGTTATACCTTACGTTCCGAGATAATCTTGGAAATGTTCCTTTGAATCTCTTATGATCTACAGACCCAATCCATAATTGAAACACCATGTCGGTGCTATCTCAAAGCATGTCTTTGGTACTCTGATTTTCAATAAAACATTTTGAAGCCCAGTGCTAAAGGTTTCTTGCTCAATTATCCAAACATCGTTGTTTGGGTAATTTCATGAAATTTCTCTCCCCTTGCCTAAATGGTTTTCTACTTTCTATCATGTCGTGGATATCATGCCCTGCTTGTCCTTGGGAAGGATATATCCCTGAAATATGTGTCCAAACACATTTTCCTTTCCATTGTTCTGTTTGCTCCGGACATCACAATTTCCTTTCCATTGTTTTGTTTAACCTTTCTTGTGGTCTATATGCTATGAGAAGTAATATTTCCGGCATATATAAATGCCTCGGTGTTAACTCTGTCGGTAAGACCCTGTTACTACTGTTTATGACATTCTGGTAACCACCGATGGACGAGAACTTTGCCTACTGGTCCGCCTCGTTTTAACGAGCAGGCAAATGGTTCTCTTCATCCCTCGCCCTTGGTACCAATGTTGTTGCCAACATAAACTATATATCCTCTGACCTCCCTTGTTTCATGATCGTGCAAAGTGATTAGCACCTTCCTTGTGTTAACCCACATGGTGGGCCCATAACCCATAGTGCCACAGGATCGAAACCCGACTCTCCTGTACATCCTTTTTTAATGGTTCCTCGCACTTGGCTTCGTAGAAAATCCCAAGCCACATTCCTAGCGATCTATTCTGGTATCAGCTGCAATATTTATTCCCATTGCTCTGAACCCCTTTCACCATCTGTTTCAGGCAACGAACGATTGCCTACCCAGTTGAAGCTTCTTATTTCATCTCCGTACCTTACTCTCGATGACTTTCTTGGATTTCAACTCGAGAGACGCCTCTATGCCACGTTCACTAAGATAGCCCCCCCCCCCCCCCCCCCCCGGTGACTATCTTGTGTTGAGCTCTGTCCTTTTTGAGTCTTTCCCCCTTACTCCACCCCTTAAATCTCAGGACGAGATTTCTTGTAGTGGAGGAGAATTGTGACACCCATATAGTTAAGCTACAGTAATCCTCTGCTAATGGTGCCTTGTCATCACATTACTGTTGCTAATCCTCGCTTGATTCAAATCCCCGTTCAAATTCAATTTCAAAATAAAGTCAAATACATTATTTCGCCAAATAGCAAAACTAAAATGTTCAAAGTATGGCAAATAATCCCTTGATATTTGTCATGTTTGAACCAACCTCTTTTGAATTCCCAAAATGCCCCTGGGAATCAATTTGTGGTCCAACAGTTTTTAAAATTGGCCTTTTCATTTTCTAAAAATGGTTAGGCAACTCCTTTTGACCTCAAACTTTTTGTGTCTCCTAGAAATAATGTGCTTGATTTATGTGACAAGTCTCATCTCTAGCAAAACTCATTTAGTTTTACATTTAAATAGAAAACAGTAAAGAAAATAAGTAACAGAAAAGGATTGTGTTAAAGGCTAAGCTAGTGTTACAATGGCAAAGCCCACCCAACCTACAGTGAGGCCCAGCCCGACTCCCCCCTCATCTTCTTTCGCTGTTCACAAGAACGTTGTGGCAGGCATCCGGCGGCGACATGGCCGCGCTTGGCTACGTGCCGGCCATCCGGCTCCTCCCTGTTGTCCGACAAGAAGCCGTCCGTGGCCCCGATAACCCTAGCCACTTTCCCTTTCCCCCTTGCACCGCTTCCTTCTTCCCCGAGCAAAGCCGCCGCCGCTCACCAAAGCCATGGTCACCGACTAGCCCTCGCCGACCTGAGGTGTCCAGGAGGACCCTCGTCTTCAACCATGTGGCATGCGCCCCTGGATCGACGCGGGGGGACCACTGAACGTCTCCTTCGACCCGGTCTTCTACGCCCCGGCCATCGCGACTTCGTCGTCGGTGTGCCACACCACGACCTCCCCGGCCTCCCCGTGCTTCTCCCCGGCAACGCTGTGAGCCGCCGCACATTCCCCCTTCTCCTTTCCATTCTTCCCATCGCCGTAGGACGTCACCACCGACGTGCCCGGACCTCTCCGTCCGCTGCCGTGCGCCCGCGCTCGCGCTGCCGAGCCCGTCCCGCTCACCTGCCCCGCTCCTTTCCCTGAGCCGCCGCCTATCATCGCCCGCACCTATAGCCGCTGCGGCTCGGCTGTGCTCGTTCGCCGCTGCTGCTGCTCGGCACCCGCCGCACCCGTCATCGCCCGCGCTCCTGCACTGCTTCGCTGCTTCCCTGCTTCCCTGCCCGCTTCTTGCTTGCTTTTTTGCTTAGCTGCCGCTTCTGCCTAGCTACTGGAGCCGCCTCCGCCTCTCGCTCTCTGTCGTCACCCTCGCTCGCCCGGCCGAGCCCCGAGCTCGCGTCCACCCGCGCCCCTGCGCCTCGTCGCAAGTGTCGCCCGCACGCCTAGCCGCGTTGCCGCCCTCCGCTCGCCCCTGCTGGCCGCCAATGCTCGCCGCTCCGCTCTCACCGCCGGCCACCGCTCCCCGCCGCCTCCGTCCACCGGCGCGCCGCCGCCATGCCTGCCCGCCCCTACGGCCGCACATGCGCGTGTGTTGCCGGCCGGGTGTTTGGCCGGTCAGGTGTGTGTGTGTGTGTGTGTGTGTGTGTGTGTTAGATCAGGTTAGGTAATGGCCCACCGACGGATGGGCCCGTCTACTGTAGTGTTAGGATTATTTATAATTAGATTAACCTAGTTAACTTAGTGTCTCACTGACAGCTGGGTCCCACCTTGCTAATTAAGTTATTAGATTAACTAAAAACCCTGTTAATAGCCCTGTCAATGACACATGGGACCTGCTGGCCATGTTGACCAATCAACCGTTAAAAGTTGACTTGCTGACTCAGCGTTTCCCGACCCCACTGTCAGCCTCTATTACACAGCTGGGCGCACTGGACCGGGTGCACTTAGCCTTTTACTATTTGCATAATTCGAATTAATAATTTCAGAATATTGCTAAAACTTTGAAAATTAATAGAAATTAAACCGTAGCTCAGATCGAAAAACTTTGTACATGAAAGTTGTTCAGAACGATGAGACGAATCTGGATACACAGCCCGTTCGTCCGCCACGCATCCCTAGCATAGCAAACATGGAACTTTCCCCCTCCGGTCATCTGTCTGACACAGGTCTGGAACCGGGAAAACATTCCCGGCTGTTTTCCCCCTTCACCTTTAACGTGTAGCCATATGTTAGGTCACACCCGGCACATCTTATTGCCATGTTATGCTTTGTGGTGCTATGTTTGCTTTATATTTACTGTTTCTTCCCCCTCTTCTCTTCGGTAGACCCCGAGACCGATGCTGCCCTTGTGATCGACTATGTCAATGACGACCCCCTCCTTGCCAGAGCAACCAGGCAAGCAAACCCTCCTTGAGCATTCCCATATCGCCCATTTCTTTCCCTCTCATGCTTGAATTAGAACTGCTACTGCTTTCTGTATGATCCTACTCTAATGCATAGCCTGTTGTTGTTGCCTGCTTTCATACCTTACCTGCTTATCCTAAACTGCTTAGTATAGGATGGTTAGTGATCCATCAGTGACCCCCACCTTTTCCTAGTTGCCTCGCTTTATGTTTGATGGCTCGATCAACACGATCGACGTCCAGGCCCCGACACTTCACATCATCCCCCCAGTTGTACGATCTGCAAAGCTACCATCGAGTGCCGAGGGTGGAACCTCTTACATCACTCCGGATGAGATCTCTGTAGTGTAGCTATCCGGTCGTGGTCATCGAGGGTGATTTCCTCCTTAACCACCTCCGGTACGGCTCTGTCGTGCAACCCCTCAAGTGTGAACCTCGAGGGTGGATCCTCTTACGCTCACCTTGATGACAACATCGAGTGGAATTCAGTGAGGGTGATTCCTCGGGTTTTCCCTTTGGTGTTAGACACACAGTTACTATGATTACTATGACTTTACACTGAGCCATGTTACTAAAGACGGGTCGACCCTGAGGGGTACCCGCGCGAGCTTAATAGTTGGTGTTAGTCTGCTCACCGGCCGCGTACGCAACATGCAGGAGTTCCCGGGGAGATGGCCCATGACCCCTGGAGGCATAGGTTTAGTCTGGCATGCTGGCCTCTCTATTAAGCCTAGGTCGGGTTGCGGCATATTGTTTGGCCGAGGCCGGGCATGACCCAGGAAAGTGTGTCCGGCCAGAGTTAATCGAGCGTGGTGGGTAAGTTGGTGCACCCCTGCAGGGAAGAAAACATCTATCGATAGCCTGTCCTACGGTAACGGACACTTGGAGTTGTATCCCGATCGATACAACTAGAACTGGATACTTGTGATGAGAACTGGATGGTGATGAGATTTGGAATGTGTTGACACTTGGATAGTATGGCTCTGGGATTGCTTTCTCGCAGGGAGTCGAGAAAGGATCTCTGGCCAAGGTTGATAACATTACTGCTACTTTACTTTATGCTACTCTACTCCCTCCTATTGCTGCAAGATGGTGGTTTCCAGAAGATGCTAGTCTTCGATAGGCTAGGCTTTCCCCTTCCCTTATGGCATTTTGCAGTTTAGTCCACAGATACAACCCATTCCTTTGATACAGATGCATACTTAGTTTAGATCTGATGTAAGTCTTGCGAGTACTTTGGATGAGTACTCACAGTTGCTTTGCTACTTCTTTTCCCCCATACCCATTGTTGCGACTAGATGACGGATCCCAGGAGCCAGACGACGCCACTGATGACTACTACTACCCGGAGGATGCCTACTAGTACGTGAAGACCGCAGACGAGTAGGAGTAGTTAGGAGGCTCCCAGGCAGGAGGCCTTGCCTTTTCGATCAATCTTGTTTTTGTGCTAGCCTTCTTAAGGCAAACTTCTCTAACCGATGTCTGTACTCAGATATTGTTGCTTCCGCTGACTCTTGTGTATTCGAGCTTATGTATTCGATCCCTCGAGGCCCCTGGCTTGTAATATAAAGCTTGTATTATTTTAATTTGTGTCCACAGTTGTGTTGTGATATCCTCTCGTGAGTCCTTGATCTTGATCGTACACATTTGCGTGTATGATTAGTGTACGATTGAATCGAGGGTGTCACACTTCCCCTACCATCTGGGAAAAGAAGCTCCAGTTCGTTGGAGTTGCAAGTATCCATCACCTCTCGCGCAAGGCGTCTATTGAACTCTGCATCCACTTCCTCCTCGGCAACACGTCGTGCCATCTGTCTGCGCCTGTGCCTCCTCCTATTCCTCCTCCTCCTCCTCTGCTCCGCTGCTTCAGCCCTCACATCGACGGCTTCCCCCTCCTCCTCTGTGACCTCTCCCAGCTCAGGATCCATCTGGCTTTTCTTTTGGTTGCAGCTGGTCGAACAAAAGTGACAGAAGACTCGGTCTTTATACTCAAAGTGTAGAGGTATGGCTAGGCAGCCAGTAGAAAATACTTGCTCTGATGTCAACGCACAGTAATACAAGCTTTGACACGGAGTAGTCCAACTACACATACGGCAGCAATTCAAAACAACACTGAAAAACACGCAACTTAATTACACAAATTGACCAGATTACAAGAAATTGTAGGCTACAGTCAGCCACCAAACACCACCTCCGCCAACGACCAAAATCACATGGGAATCCGGAGTATAAACAACTCAAGAAGCAAAGTTGACAACAAAAATCTAATCAGACAATCCTCAACTATCTCCCTGCAACGCCAATTCAAAAATAAAACATCAGAAAAAGAAGATCACATTTCCATGGCGGCAATGGCCAACAACCAAGAACACCAAAACTTCTAATCATAAATTACAGTCAAATAATCTTGAAAAACTCTCACCCACAGATCATTCTCACATCCAAAACAACAAACCGGACGTAAAATTGAGGCATACGAACACCATGGTAAACACCAACGCCCAAAAGACGTCCGCCGCCAAATGCACATGCCCTCGTCGTCACCTCCGGTGATTACAGATCGCAAAAAATGACCAGGTGAGCGCGTGCACGTGTGGAACCCCTTACATGTCTCCTCTAGCAATGAATGGCCCGCAGCATCGCGTTGGAAAACGCCTGGAAGCTCCACGTTGCATCCCCTGTTTCCGCCAGTCATACACGCAGGAAGATCAGTTCAAGTAGAAAACCGCGTCAGTCCAACCTGTGAACTACGTCAGTTCAAGAAGGGTAACAAAATAATATTCTGGTACGCGTAACAGAATAGCCCAGATGTATATGTGTGTGTGTGTGTGTGTTGTTGTTGTTGTTGTTCTAAGAATGATCATGATGCTCTCATGTCCGTATTTTATTTTAATCGACACCCCTATCTCTAAACATGTGGTCATATTTTTCGATATTGGCTTCCGCTTGAGGACAAGCGAGGTCTAAGCTTGGGGGAGTTGATACGTCCATTTTGCATCATGCTTTTATATCGATATTTATTGCGTTATGGGTTGTCATTACACATCATGTCACAATACTTATGCCTATTCTCTCTTATTTTATAAGGTTTACATGAAGAGGGGGAATGCCGACAGCAGGAATTCTGGGATGGAAAAGGAGCAAATATTAGAGACATATTCCACACAACTCCAAAAGTCCTGAAACTTCACGGGAGCACGTTTCATAATATATAAAAAAATTGGCGAAGGAAGTACCAGAGGGGGGCCACCCACCATCCACGAGGGTGGGGGCGCGCCCCCTGCCTCGTGTGCCCCCTGGTAGGCCTCCGGTGCCCATCTTCTGCTATATGAGGTATTTTTCCCTGCAAAAATTCATAAGCTAGCTCACGGGACGAAACTCCGCCACCACGAGGCGAAGCTGTTCTACCGGGGAAACTTCCCTCCGGGAGGGGGAAATCATCACCATCGTCATTACCATCGATCCTCTCATCGGGTGGGGTCAATCTCCATCAACATCTTCACCAGCACCATCTCATCTCAAACCCTAGTTCATCTCTTGTATCCAATCTTTGTCCCAAAGCCTCAGATGGGTACCTGTGGGTCGCTAGTAGTGTCGATTACTCTTTGTAGTTGATGCTAGTTGGTTTATTTGGTGGAAGATCATACCTTCAGATCCTTTATGCATATTGATACACCTCTGATTATGAACATGAATATGATTTGTGAGTAGTTACGTTTGTTCCTGAGGACATGGGAGAAGTCTTGCTATAAGTAGTCATGTGAATTTGGTATTCGTTCGATATTTTGATGAGATGTATGTTGTCTCTCCTCTAGTGGTGTCATGTGAACGACGACTACATGACACTTCACCATTGTTTGCGCCTAGGGGAAGGCATTGGGAAGTAATAAGTAGATGATGGGTTGCTAGAGTGACAGAAGCTTAAACCCTAGTTTATGAGTTGCTTCGTAAGGGGCTGATTTGGATCCATATGTTTCATGCTATGGTTAGGTTTACCTTAATACTTCTTCTATAGTTCCGGATGCTTGCAAGAGGGGTTAATCATAAGTGGGATGCTTGTCCAAGGAAGGGCAGCACCCAAGGGCCGGTCCACCCACATATCAAATTATCAAAGTACCGAACGTGAATCATATCAACATGATGAAAGCTAGCTTGACGATAATTCCCATGTGTCCTCGGGAGCATTTTCCTTTATATAAGAGTTTGTCCAAGCTTGTCCATTGCTACAAAAAGGATTGGGCCATCTTGCTGCACCTTATTTACTTTAATTACTTATTACCCGTTACAAATTACCTTATCACAAAACTATCTGTTACCGATAATTTCAGTGCTTATAGAGAATACCTTACTGAAAACTGCTTATCATTTCCTTCTGCTCCTCGTTGGGTTCGACACTCTTACTTATCGAAAGGACTAGATAGATCCCCTACACTTGTGGGTCATCAGGCCATACGGGAAAGGAGAGAAAGGCCTCAAGGGTGGCCACGCCCCTTCCCCATGGACTGGTCCGAATTGGACTAGGGAAAGGGGGCGCCCCCTTCCTTCCTTCTCCTTCTCCCTTCCCTTTTTCCTATTCCATGTGGGAGGTGGAATCCTACTAGGACTAGGGAGTCCTAGTAGGACTCCACACTTTGGGCGCGCCCTATGAGGGTCGGCCTCCTCATCCCTCCATCCTTTATATACGTGGCCAGGGGGCACCCCATAGACACACAAGTTGATCATTGATCTTTTAGCCGTGTGCGGTGCCCCCCTCCGCCATAATCCAAATCGGTCATATCATAGTGGTGCTTAGGTGAAGCCCTGTTCTGGTAGCATCATCATCACCGCCATCATGCCGTCATGCCGACGAAGCTCTCCCTCGACACTCTGCTGGATCATGAGTTCATGGGACGCCATCGAGCCGAACGTGTGCAGATCACGGAGGTGTCGTACCTTCGGTACTAGGATCGGTCGATCGTGAAGACGTACGACTACATCAACCGCGTTGTCATAATGATTCCGCTTACGGTCTACGAGGGTACGTAGACAACACTCTCCCCTCTCATTGCTATGCATCACCATGATCTTGCGTGTGCGTAGGAATTTTTTTGAAATTACTGCATTCCCCAACAGTGGCATCCGAGCCAGGTTTATGCGTAGATGTTATATGCATGAGTAGAACAGAAAGGAGTTGTGGGCATGGGTATATACATATTGCTTGCCGTCACTAGTTGTTTCTTGATTCGGCGGTATTGTTGGATGAAGCCTCCCAGACCGACATTACGCGTACGCTTACGCAAGACTGGTTCTACCGACGTGCTTCACACACAGGTGGCTGGTGGGTGTCAGTATCTCCAACTTTAGTTGAATCGGATTCAATGAATAGGGTTCTTTCTGAAGATCAAAAAGCAATCACTATACCGCGTTGTGGTTTTTTATGCGTAGGTAAGAACGATTCTTGCTCAACCCATAGCAGCCACGTAAAACTTGCAACAACAAAGTAGAGGATGTCTAACTTGTTTTTGCAGGGCATGTTGTGATGTGATATGGTCAAGACATGATGCTAAATTTTATTGTATGAGATGATCATGTTTTGTAACACAGTTATCGGCAACTGGCAGGACCAATATGGTTGTCGCTTTATTGTATGAAATGCAATCGCCATATAATTGCTTTACTTTATCACTAAGCGGTAGCGATAGTCGTAGAAGCAATAGTTGGCGAGACGACAATGATGCTTCGATGGAGATCAAGGTGTCAAGCCGGTGACGATGGTGATCATTACAGTGCTTTGGAGATGAAGATCAAAGGAACAAGATGATGATGGCCATATCATATCACTTATATTGATTGCATGTGATGTTTATCCTTTATGCATCTTATTTTGCTTAGTTCACCGGTAGCATTATAAGATGATCTCTCACTAAATTTCAAGGTATAAGTGTTCTCCCTGAGTATGCACCGTTGCTACAGTTTGTTGTGCCGAGACACCACGTGATGATCGGGTGTGATAAGCTCTACATTCACATACAATGGGTGCAAGCAAGTTTTGCACACGCAGAATACTCGGGTTAAACTTGACGAGCCTAGCATATGCAGATATGGCCTCAGAACACTGGAGACCGAAAGGTCGAACGTGAATCAGATAGTAGATATGATCAACATAGAGATGTTCTCCATTGAAGACTACTCCATCTCACTTGATGATCGGACATGGTTTAGTTGATATGGATCACGTGATCACTTTGATGATTAGAGGGATGTCTATCTAAGTGGGAGTTCTTAAGTAATATGATTAATTGAACTTAAATTTATCATGAACTTAGTCCTGATAGTATTTTGCATATCTATGTTGCAGATCAATTGCTCACGTATAGCTTCCCCGTTTTTATTTATGATATGTTCCTAGAGAAAACTATGTCGTTGAAAGATGTTAGTAGCAATGATGCAGACTAGCTCCGTGATCTGAGGATTATCCGCATTGCTGCACAGAAGAATTATGTCCTTGATGCACCTCTAGGGGACGGACCTATTGCAGGAGCAGATGTAGACGTTATGACGTTTGGCAAGCTCGGTATGATGACTACTTGATAGTTTAGTGCACCATGCTTTACGGCTTAGAACCGGGACTTCAAAAATGTTTTGAATGCCACGGAGCATATAAGATGTTCTAAGAGCTGAAATTGGTATTTCAGACTCATGCCCGAGTCGAGAGGTATGAGACCTCTAACAAGTACTTTGCCTACAAGATGGAGGAGAATAGCTCAACCAGTGAGCATGTGCTCAGATTGTCTGAGTACTAAAATCGCTTGAATAAAATGGGAGTTAATCTTCCATATAAATAAGTGATTGACAGAGTTCTCTAGTCACTATCACCAAGTTACTAGAACTTCATGATGAACTATAATATGCAAGGGATGACGAAAATGATTCCCGAGCTCTTCGTGATACTGAAATCGACGAATGTAGAAATCAAGAAAAGCATCAAATGTTGATGGTTGACAAGACCACTAGTTTCAAGTAAAGGGGCAAGGGAAAGAAAAGGGAACTTCAAGAAGAATGACAAGCAAGTTGCTACTCCCATGAAGAAGCCCAAAGTTATACCCAAGCCTGAAACTGAGTGCTTCTACTGCAAAGGAAATGGTCACAGGAAGCGGAACTGCCCCAAACACTTGGCGAATAAGAAGGATGGAAAAGTGAACAAAAGTATATATGATATACATGTTATTGATGTGTACTTTACTAGTATCATAGTCGCCCCTGGGTATTTGATACTGGTTCAGTTTCTATGATTAGTAACTCGAAACAGGAGTTACAAAATGAACAAAGAATAGTTGAGGGCAAGGTGACGATGTGTGTTGGAAGTGATTCCAAGGTTGACAAGATCACCATCGCAAACTCCCTTTACCTTCGGGATTAGTGTTGAACCTAAAATAAATGTTATTTGGTATTTGCGTTGAGCATAATATGATTGGATCATGTTTATTGCAAATTCATTTAAGTCAAAGAATAATTGTTATTCTGTTTACATGAATAATACCTTCTGTGGTCATACACCCAAGGTGAATGGTTTACTGAATCTCGATCGTAGTGATACACATAATATTGATGCCAAAAGATGCAAAGTTGATAATGATAGTGCAACATACTTGTGGCATTGCCATTTAGGTCATATTGGTGTAAAGTGCATGAAGAAACTCCATGCTGATGGGTTTTTGGAATCACTTGATTATGAACCACTTGATGCTTGCGAACCATGCCTCATGGGGAAGATGACTAAGTCTCTGTTCTCCGAAACAATGGAGCGAGCAACTGACTTATTGGAAATAATACATACTGATGTATGCAGTCCGATGAGTGTTGAGGCTCCTGGCAGGTACCGTTATTTTCTGACCTTCATAGATGATTTGAGCAGATATGGGTATATCTACTTAATGAAACATAAGTCTAAAACTTGTAGAAGTTCAAAGAATTTCAGAGTGAAGTGAAAATCATCGTAATAATAAAAATAAAGTTTCTACGATCTAATCGTGGAGGCAAATATTTGAGTTACGAGTTTGGCCTTCAATTAAAACAATGTGGAATTGTTTCACAAACTCGTGCCACCTGGAACACCATAGCATAATGGTGTGTCCAAACATCGTAACCGAACTTTATTACATATGGTGCGATTTATGATGTCTCTTACCCATTTACCACTATCGTTTTGGGGTTATGCATTAGGGACAGCTGCATTCACGATAAATAGGGCACCATCTAAATCCGTTGAGATGACACCATATGAACTGTGGGTTAGCAAGAAACCTAAGCTGTCATTTCTTAAAGTTTGGGGCTGTGATGCTTACGTGAAAAAGTTTCAAACTGATAAGCACAAACCCAAATCGGAGAAGTACGTCTTCATAGGATACCCAAAAGAAACTATTGGGTACACCTTCTATCACAGATCCGAAGGCAAGATATTCATTGCTAAGAATGGATACTTTCTAGAGAAGGAGTTTCTCTCGAAAGAAGTGAGTGGGAGGAAAGTAGAACTTGATGAGGTAATTGTACCTTTTCTCGAATTGGAAAGTATCTCATCACTGAAATTAGTTCCAGTGATGCCTACACCAATTAGTGAGGAAGTTAATGATGGTGATCATAAAACTTTAGATCAAGTTACTACCGAACCTCATAGGTCAAACAGAGTACGATCCGCACTAGAGTGGTTCGGTAATCCTATTCTGGAAGTCATGTTGCTAGACCATGATGAACCTACGAACTATGAGGAAGCGATGATGAGCCCAGATTCCGACGGATGGTTTGAGGCCATGAAATCTGAGATAGAATCCATGTATGAGAACAAAGTGTGGACTTTGGTGGACTTGCTCGATGATCAGCAAGCCATTGAGAATAAATGGATCTTCAAGAGGAAGACGGACGCGGATACTATCTACAAAGCTCGATTTGTCGAAAAGGGTTTTTGACAAATTCAAGATGTTGACTACGATGAGATTTTCTCACTCGCATCGATGCTTAAAGTCTGTCCGAATCATGTTAGCAATTGCCACATTTTATGAAATCTGGCAAATGGATGTCAAAACTGCATTCCTTAATGGATTTCTTAAAGAAGAGTTGTATATGATGCAACAAGAAGGTTTTGTCAATCCTAAAGGTGCTGACAAAGTGTGCAAGCTCCAGCGATCCATCTATGGACTGGTGCAAGCATCTCGGACTTGGAATATACGCTTTGATAGTATGATCAAAGCATATGGTTTTATACAGACTTTTGGAGAAGCCTGTATTTACAAGAAAGTGAGTGGGAGCACTATAGCCTTTCTAATAAGTATATGTGAATGACATATTGTTGATTGGAAATGATGTAGAATTTTCTAAAAGGCATAAAGGAGTGTTTGAAAGGAGTTTTTCAAAGAAAGACCTCCGTGAAGCTACTTACATATTGAGCATCAAGATCTATAGAGATGGATCAAGATGCTTGATATATTTTCAATGAGTACATACCTTGACAAGATTTTGAAGTCGTTCAAATATGGAACAATCAAAGGAGTTCTTGCCTATGTTGCAAGGTATGAAGTTGAGTAAAGACTCAAAACCCGACCATGACACAAAATAGAAAGAGAATGAAAATTCATTCCATATGCCTCAGTCATAGGTTCTATAAAGTATGCTATGATATGTACCAGACCTATTGTGTACCTCACCATGAGATTGGCAAGAGGGTACAATAGTGATCCAGGAGTGGATCACTGGACAGCGGTCAAAAATATTCTTAGTGGAATAAGGAAATGTTTCTCAGTTATGGAGGTGACAAAGAGTTCGTCGTAAAGAGTTACGTCGATGAAAAATGATCTGGATGACTCTAAGTCTCGATCTAGATACATATTGAAAGTGGGAGCAATTAGCTAGAGTAGCTCCGTGCAAAGCATTGTAGACATAGAAAATTTGCAAAATACATACGGCTCTGAACATGGCAGACCCGTTGACTAAATTTCTCTCACAAGCAAAACATGATCACTCTTCGGGTGTTAATCACACAGCGATGTGAACTAGATTATTGACTCTATTAAACCCTTTGGGTATTAGTCACATGGAGATGTGAACTAATCACATAAAGATGTGAACTGTTGGTGTTGAATCACATGACGATGTGAACTAGATTATTGACTCTAGTGCAAGTGGGAGACTGAAGGAAATATGCCCTAGAGGCAATAATAAAGTTGTTATTTATATTTCCTTATATCATGATAAATGTTTATTATTCATGCTAGAACTATATTAAGCGGAAACTTGGTACATGTGTGAATACATAGACAAACAAAGTGTCACTAGTTTGCCTCTACTTGACTAGCACGTTGAATCAATGATGGTTATGTTTCCTAACCATAGACATCAGTTGTGATTTGATTAATGGGATCACATCATTAGAGAATGATTTGATTGACTTGACCCATCCATTAGCTTAGCACGATGATCGTTTAGTTTGTTGGTACTGCTTTCTTCATGACTTATACATGTTCGTCAGACTATGCGATTATGCAACTCCCGAATACCGGAGGAACACCTTGTGTGCTATCAAATGTCACAACGTAACTGGGTGATTATAAAGATGCTCTACATGTGTCTCCGATGGTGTTTGTTGAGTTGGCATAGAATCGAGATTAGGATTTGTCACTCCGTGTATCGGAGAGGTATCTATGGGCCCTCTCGGTAATGCACATCACTATAAGCCTTGCAAGAAATGTGACTAATGAGTTAGTTATGAGATGATGCATTACGGAATGAGTAAAGAGACTTGCCGGTAACGATATTGAACTAGGTATGATGATACCGACGATCGAATCTCGGGCAAGTAACATATCGATGACAAAGGGAACAACGTATGTTGTTATGCGGTTTGACCAATAAAGATCTTCGTAGAATATGTAGGAGCCAATATGAGCATCCAGGTTCCGCTATTGTTTATTGACCGGAGATGAGTCTCAGTCATGTCTACATAGTTCTCGAACCCGTAGGGTCCGCACGCTTAATGTTCTGTGATGATTTGTATTATGAGTTATGTGATTTGATGACCGAAGTTTGATTGGAGTACTGGATGAGATCGGGGACATGACAAGGAGTCTTGAAATGGTTGAGACGTAAAGATCGATGTATTGGAAGGCTATATTCGGAGGACATCGGAAAGCTTCCGAGTGATTCGGGTATTTTTTGGAGTATCGGAGAGTTACGGGAATTCGTATTGGGCCTTAATGGGCCATACGGGAAAGTAGAGAAAGGCCTCAAGGGTGGTCGTGCCCCTTCCCCACGGACTGGTCCGAATTGGACTAGGGAAAGGGGGCGCCCCCTTCCTTCCTTCTCCTTCTCCCTTCCCTTTTTCCTATTCCATGTGGGAGGTGGAATCCTACTAGGACTAGGGAGTCCTAGTAGGACTCCACACTTTGGGCGCGTCCTATGACGGCCGACATCCTCCTCCCTCCATCCTTTATATACGTGGCCAGGGGCACCCCATAGGCACACAAGTTGATCATTGATCTTTTAGTCGTGTGCGGTGCCCCCCTCCACCATAATCCACCTCAGTCATATCGTAGCGGTGCTTAGGTGAAGCCCTGTTCCGACCGTCATCACGCCGTCGTGCTGGCGAAGCTCTCCCTCGACACTCTGCTGGATCGTGAGTTCGTGGGACGTCACCGAGCTGAACGTGTGCAGATCGCGGAGGTGTTGTATCTTCGGTACTAGGATCGGTCGATCGTGAAGACGTACGACTACATCAACCGCGTTTTCATAATGCTTCCGCTTATGGTCTACGAGAGTACGAAGACTACACTCTCCCCTCTCGTTGCTATGCATCACCATGATCTTGCGTGTGCATAGGAATTTTTTTGAAATTACTGCGTTCCCCAACATAGCATCATTAACTTCCTCACTAATTGGTGTAGGCATCACTGGAACTGATTTCTGTGATGAACTACTTTCCAAATCGGGAGAAGGTATAGTTATCTCATCAAGTTCTACTTTCCTCCCACTCACTTCTTTCGAGAGAAACTCCTTCTCTAGAAAGGATCCACTCTTAGCAACGAAGATCTTGCCTTCGGATCTATGATAGAAGGTGTACCCAACAGTTTCTTTTGGGTATCCTATGAAGACGCACTTCTCCGATTTGGGTTTGAGCTTATCACGCTGAAACTTTTTCACATAAGCATTGCAACCCCAAACTTTAAGAAATGGCAGCTTAGGTTTCTTGCCAAACCACAGTTCATACGGTGTCCTCTCAATGGATTTTTAGACGGTGCCCTATTTAACATGAATGCAGCTATCTCTAATGCGTAACCCCAAAACGATAATGGTAAATCGGTAAGAGACATCATAGATTGCACCATATCTAATAAAGTACGGTTATGACGTTTGGACACACCATTACGCTGTGGTGTTCCAGGTGGCATGAGTTGCGAAACTATTCGACATTGTTTTCAACTGAAGGCCAAACTCGTAACTCAAATATTTCGTCTCCGCGATCAGATCGTAGAAACTTATTTTCTTATAACAATGATTCTCCACTTCACTCTAAAATTCTTTGAACTTTTCAAATGTTTCAGACTTGTGTTTCATTAAGTAGATATACTCATATCTTCTCAAATCATCTGTGAAGGTCAGAAAAATAACGATACCCGCCGCGAGCCTCAACACTCATCGGACAGCATGGATCGGTATGTATTATTTCCAATAAGTCAGTGGCTCGCTCCATTGTTCCGTAGAACGGAGTCTTAGTCATCTTGCCCATGAGGCATGGTTCGCAAGCATCAAATGATTCATAATCAAGTGATTCCAAAAGTCCATCTGCATGGAGTTTCTTCATGCGCTTTACACCGATATGACCTAAACGGCAGTGCCACAAGTATGTTGCACTATCATTATCAACTTTGCATCTTTTGGTGTCAATATTATGAATAGGTGTATCACTACGGTCGAGATTCAATAAACCATTTATATGAAGTGTATGACCATAGAAGGTTTTATTCATGTAAACAGAACAACAATTATTCTTTGACTTAAATGAATAACCGTATTGCAATAAACATGATCCGATCATATTCATGCTTGACGCAAATACCAAATAATATTTATTTTAGGTTCAACACTAATCACGAAGGTAAAAGGAGTGTGCGATGGTGATCTTATCAACCTTGGAATCATTTCCAACACACATCGTCACCTTGCCCTTAACTAGTCTCTATTCATTTTGCAACTCTTGTTTCGAGTTACTAATCTTAGCAACTGAACTGGTATCAAATACCATGGGGTTACTATGAACACTAGTAAAGTACACATCGATAACATGTATATCAAATATACTTTTGTTCACTTTGCCATCCTTCTTATCCGCCAAGTATTTGGGGTAGTTGCTTCCAGTGACCATTCCCTTTGCAGTAGAAGCACTCAGTTTCAGGCTTAGGTCTAGCTTTGGGCTACTTCATGGGAGTCGTAACTTGCTTGCCATTCTTCTTGAAGTTCCCTTTCTTTCCCTTGCCTTTTTACTTGAAACTAGTGGTCTTGTCAACCAAGAGCTTGGGAATCGTTTCCATTATCCCATGCATATTATAGTTCATCACGAAGTTCTATTAACTTGGTGATGGTGACTAGAGAACTCTGTCAATCACTATCTTATCTGGAAGATTAACTCCCACTTGATTCAAGTGATTGTAGTACTCAGACATTCTGAGCACATGCTCACTAGCTGAGCTATTCTCATCCATCTTGTAGGCAAAGAACTTGTCAGATGTCTCATACCTCTTGACTCGGGCATGAGTCTGAAATACAAATTTCAGCTCTTGGAACATCTTATATGTTCCGTGGCGTTCAAAACATTTTTAAAGTCCCGGTTCTAAGCCGTAAAGCATGGTGCACTAAACTATAAAGTAGTCATCATACCGAGCTTTGCCAAACATTCATAACGTCTGCATCTGCTCCTGCAATAGGTCCATCACCTAGCGCTGCATCAAGGACATAATTCTTCTGTGCAGCAATGAGGTTAATCCTCAGATCATGGACCTAGTCTGTATCATTGCTACTATCATCTTTCAACTTATATTTCTCTAGGAACATATCAAAAAATAAAACAGGGAGCTATACGCAAGCTATTGATCTACAACATAGATATGAAAAATACTATCAGGTACTAAGTTCATGATAAACTAAAGTTCAATTAATCATATTACTTAAGAACTCCCACTTAGATAGACATCCCTCTAATCATCTAAGTGATCATGTGATCCACATCAACTAAACCATGTCTGGTCATCACATGAGATGGAGTAGTTTTCAATGGTGAACATCACTATGTTGATCATATCTACTATATGATTCACGCTCGACCTTTCGGTCTTAGTGTTCCGAGGCCATATCTGCATATGCTAGGCTCGTCAAGTTTAACCTGAGTATTCTGCTTGTGCAAAACTGGCTTGCACCCGTTGTATGTGAACGTAGAGCTTATCACACCCGATCATCACGTGGTGTCTCAGCACGAAGAACTGTCGCAACGATGCATACTCAGGGAGAACACTTATACCTTGAAATTTTTGTAAGGGATCATCTCATAATGCTACCATCGTACTAAGCAAAATAAGATGCATAAAAGATAAACATCACATGTAATCAAAATATGTGACATGATATGGCCATCATCATCTTGTGCCTTTGATCTTCATCTGAAAAGTACCGTCATGATCTCCATCATCAACGGCATGACACCATGATCTCCATCATCTTGATCTTTATCAACGTGTCGTCACATGGTCGTCTCGCCAACTATTTATTTTTCAACTATTTCTATCGCATAGCGATAAAGTAAAGTAATTATATGGCACTTGCAACTTATGCAATAAAGAGAGAACCCTAAGGCACCTGCCAGTTGCCGATAACTTTAAGAAAACATGATCATCTCATACAACAATTTATATATCGTCACGTCTTAACCATATCACATCACAACATGCCCTGCAAAAAAACAAGTTAGACGTCCTCTACTTTGTTGTTGCAAGTTTTACGTGACTGTTACGGGCTTAGCAAGAACCATTCTTACCTACGCATCAAAACCACAACGATCTTTCATCAAGTGTTCTATTTTAACCTTCAACAAGGATCAGGCGTAGTCACACTCGATTCAACTAAAGTTGGAGAAACAAACACCCACTAGCCACATGTGTGCGAAGCACGGCGGTAGAACTAGTCTCATGAACACGGTCATGTAATGTTGGTCTGGGCCGCTTCATCCAACAATACCGTTGAATCAAAGTATGACATGCTGGTAAGCAGTATGACTATAATCGCCCACAACTCTTTGTGTTCTACTCGTGCATATAACATCTATGCATAAACCTGGCTCGGATGCCACTGTTGGGGAACGCAGTATTTCAAAAATTTCCTACGATCACGCAAGATCTATCTAGGAGATGCATACCAACGAGAGGGGAGAGTGTGTCTACGTACCCTCATAGACCAAAAGAGAAAGCGTTTAAGTAATGCGCTTGATGTAGTCGAACGTCTTCGCGATCCAACCGATCAAATACCGAATGCACGACACCTCTGCGATATGCACACATTCAGCTCGGTGACATCCCTCGTACTCTTGATCCAGTTGAGGCCGAGGGTGAGTTGCGTCAGCACGATGGCGTGTTGATGGTGATGATGAAGTTACCGACGTGGGGCTTCGCCTAAGCACTATGACAATATGACCGAGGTGGAAAACTATGGAGGGGGGCACCGCACACGGATAAAGATCAACTTGTGTGTCTATGGGATGCCCCTCTCCCTCGTATATAAAGGAGGGGAGGAGGAGGGCTGGCCTCAAGGGGGGCGCCCAAGGTGGGGATTCCTACTCCTAGTAGGAGTAGGTTTCCCCCTTTCCTAGTCCAAGTAGGAGATGAAGGAAGGAGAGGGAGATGGAGAAGGAAAGAGGGGGGCGTCGCCCCTCCTAGTCCAATTCGGACCAGCCCATGGGGGGCGCGCTGCCTCCCCTTCTGGCCCTTCTCTCCTTTCCACTAAAGCCTAATAAGGCCCAATACTTCCCCCGGTGAATTCCCGTAACTCCCCGGTTCTCCAAAAAATACCCGAATCACTCGGAACCTTTCCGATGTCCGAATATAGCCTTCCAATATATGAGTCTTTACCTCTCGACTATTTTGAGACTCCTCGTCATGTCTGTGATCTCATCCGGGACTCCGAACAAACTTCGGTCATCAAATCACATAACTCATACTACAAATCGTCATCGAATGTTAAGCTTGCGGACCCTATGGATTTGAGAACTATGTAGACATGACCGAGACACATCTCCGGTCAATAACCAATAGCGGAACCTGCATGCTCATATTGGCTCCTACATATTCTACGAAGGTCTTTATCAGTCAAACCGCATAACCACATACGGTGTTCCCTTTGTCATCGGTATGTTACTTGCCCGAGATTCGATCGTCGGTATCATCATACCTAGTTCAATCTCGTCACTGGCAAGTCTCTTTACTCGTTCCATAATGCATCATGCCGCAACTAACTCATTAGTCACATTGCTTGCAAGGCTTATAGTGATGTGCATTACCGAGAGGGCCCAGAGATACCTCTCCGACAATCAGAGTGACAAATCCTAATCACGATCTATGCCAACTCAACAAACACCATCCGAGACACCTGTAGAGCATCTTTATAATCACCCAGTTACGTTGTGACGTTTGATAGCACACTAAGTGTTCCTCTGGTGTTCGGGAGTTGCATAATCTCATAGTCATAGGAACGTGTATAAGTATGAAGAAAGCAATAGCAATAAACTAAATGATCATAGTGCTAAGCTAACGGATGGGTCTAGTCCATAACATCATTCTATAATGATGTGATCCCGTTCATCAAATGACAACGCATGTCTATGGCTAGGAAACGTAACCATCTTTGAGTAACGAGCTAGTCAAGTAGAGGCATACTAGGGACAATGTGTTTGTCTATGTATTCACACATGTACTAAGTTTCCGGTTAATACAATTTAGCATGAATAATAAACATTTATCATGATATAAGGAAATATAAATAACAACTTTATTATTGCCTCTAGGGCATATTTCCTTCAGAAACCATCGGCAGTCACCACAGAGGCGAAGCGCTCAAACCAGGTGCGAGGGGCCTGTTTAAGACCGTAGAGGGAGCGGGGAAGTCTGCGGACCATACCGTCAGGAGCATAGTACCCCGGTGGTGGCTGCATATAAACCTCCTCACGCAACTCGCCGTTGAGAAAGGCGTTCTAGACATCAAGTTGAGAGATAGACCAATGACGAACAGAAGCCATAGCAAGGAGAGTGCGGGCAGTGGTCATGTGGGCCACAAGAGCGAATGTCTCATCATAATCGCGTCCCTGCTCCTGCTGAAAACCACGGGCCACAAGACGAGCTTTGTAGCGGTCAAGAGAACCATCGGAGTGAGTCTTAATCTTGTAGACCCACTTGCAGGTGATGAGACGAACACTGGAAGGGAGAAACCAGATCCCATGTGCCAGAGCGCTCAAGGGCAGCAAGCTCTTCGGCCATCGCAAGATGCCATTCGGACTTAGTCATGGCAGTCCGATAGGAAGTGGGCTCAGCAATAACAGAGAGACCATACCGATCAAGGGAGTAGCGATCAGGTGGGGGCGAGGCCGAGCATGGAGGTTGTGAATCGGGGGAGGCATGAAGGGAGGTGCACCAGAGGTGGAAGGCACGTCAGGGGAGACATCCTCAGTACGAGGGCGACGAGTATAATGGAGAGGGAACGGTGAGAGAGGGCGACAGACTGGAGATGATGGTGGAGAGGTGGAGGAGGAGGATGGAGAAGATGGGGTATGTGATGAATGAGAAGGAATGAGAGGTGTCGGAGGAAGAGGTGACACATGAGGCACGTAGGAGGATGTATCGAGAAGAAGAAGGAAAGAAATATTGTCCACAGAGAAACTTGAGGAAGAAGGACGTGGGTAGTAAGAACAAGACTCATCAAAAGTCACATCACGCGAGATGCGCAAGTGACGACCCACAGGATCCCAACATCGATAGCCCTTGTGCTCATCACTATAGCCAAGGAAAACACACTCAACCGACTGATTAGTCAGTTTGGTGCATTCTCGGGGGGCAAGAAGAACATAGCACACACATCCAAACATACGGAGAGCTGAGTAGTCAGGAGAGCGACCAGTGAGACACTCCATAGGAATACCACCCTGCAGAGCAGTCGATGGCTAAATGTTGATGAGATAGGTGGATGCGGAAACAACCTCAGCCCAAAAATGGGGTGGAAGGGAAGCAGCAATCATCAGTGCACGAGCCGTCTCAAGCAAATGATGATGCTTACGTTCGGCAACGCCATTCTAAGCATGAGCACCAGGACATGAGAACTAGGCAAGAGTACCCTGTTCTGCGAGAAAACCACGCAACAGCTGAGAGATCTACTCTCCAGCGGAGTCAGCACGAAAGGTATGAATGGGCGTGGAAAACTAGGTGTGAACCATGGCAACAAAACATTTGTATATAGAGAGAACCTCGCTACGAGATTTCATGAAGTAGAGCCAAGTGTAGCGAGAGAAATCATCAATAAACAAAACATAGTAGCAACGACCACCTTTCGAATCAAAGGGAGCAGGACCCCAGACATCAGAATGAACTAAGTCAAAAGGACGCTGAGATACAGACTCACTGGTAGGATAAGGTAATTGAGTCTGTTTTCCAAGTCTGCAACCATTACAATGTAAGGAGACATCTCCAGATACAGACCCTAAGAGGCCCTGGCGAACTAAAGGAGACAAGTGAGAGCCACAGATGTGACCAAGGTGATGATGCCACTGCTGGAAGGACACAGACAAAGAGGCAGCAAGAGCATGAGAGTTGGCAGAAGTGGTGGAAGTGAAAGGAACACAAAGCCAGTCAACCTCCCAAAGGCCATATGACTCACGGCGCCGGAGGCCAGCACCAACCAAAGCCTTGGTGCGACGATCCTGAATGGAGCAAGCGTCGATATCATTGATGACACGACAACCAGAATCAGTAAGTTGGGCAGCGGAAAAAAGATTCATGGTAAGGCGAGGAACATGTGAAACACTAGGAACAGAAAAAGATGGAGTGGAAAGAATACCATGACTAGCAACAGAAAGAGGTGTGCCATCGGCGGTAAGAACATTAACAGGCGAATCAAGAGGTCAGAGAGAAGACAGTGCGGAAGAATCAGAAGACATATGAAAGGAGGCTCCAGAATCCAGAACCCACATAGATGTACCTGACTGTGTAGATGCCAACGCTGGTGGAGAAGTGGATGCCGTCACAGCAGCAACGGAACCAGTCGACGAGGAGCCGGAGGAAGCAAGCAGACGCTTGAGGCATATAATGTCCTGGTCAATGAGTGACAGAGTCGAGGAAGATGAGGAGGAGCAGGAGTCCCACTCGAAGAGGAGCGCCTCTGATCTCACTTCTTCTGGCGACAGTCAGACTCAGGGTGACTAGTCCGGGGGCAGTAACCACAGAAGGTGTCACGGCACGACGTGCCCTTCTCAGCATAAGTAGGGCGACCCACCCCCCTGAAGGAGTAGGTAGTGGTGGTGGAGCGGTGAGATGAGCAGGTGGCACAGGAGCTCGGGCAGCCAATACTGACGGAACAACAAGAAAACTAGCAGAGCGAAGGCGGGTCTCCTCAGCATGAAGCTTAGTAAGCACCTCTGAGATAGAAACACGACCACGAGCAAGAAAGTGAGCAAGTTGAGGCTCAAACTCAGAGCGGAGGCGAGATAAGAACTCATGGACCCTCTGAAACTCCAAATCGGACCGTGTAGTCTAACAGCAATGGCAAGTCCCACAAACAACTGTCCGAAGAGAGTCAAGCTGGCGCCAGATGGCAGAGCACTGTGAATAGAACTCATCAACAGAGGAATCACCTTGCTGGAGTGTGTGCTCCTAACGCACCATAGATAGGTAAAGAGCATCACTAGAGGGCTGATAGCGCTGACAGAGATAAGACCACATGGCGGCAACTGTGCCAAGTCCCATGAACTCTGAAGCAAACTGAGGGAGGACACTCATAGTGAGAACAGCAACAACAGCACGAGCATCATCATTGCACCACTGAGTGTAGGCAGACAGAGCATCACGATATACAGAGAGAGCATCTGAATAAGCTGATACCTGCTAGTCATAAGCATCAACTGCAGCAGCATCGAGAGCCTTGGCTGCATCCCGGTCAGCCCGAGAAGCATCAGCAGCAAGGACCGGTGGCACCAGGGGTATTAGGGCCACAGGCGCAACAAGGCATGGCGGACAGGGGAACTCGCCAGGGAGAACACCCCATAGAAGAAGACCGCGCATATGGATACGCATGAAGCCCGCAAACTCAGCATAGTTGGTGCCATCAAAGATCACCGAGCACCGAGGGACAACGACATAGCCCGAAGAAGACATGAGGAGCCTTTTTTTGGAGTCAATTGCTACAGGAGGCCTGATCTGGATTGGGCAGAACCGCTCACGAGGCTAGAGACCGAGCAGGGGATCAAGCGGGCAAACTAGGCCCGATCTGGATCGGGGACCAGCAGAGCCCGAGGAGAGCGGGCGAAGGAGGACCGGCATCGCCCGAGGACAGCTGCGCCCGTAGCTGGCCGGAGCAGAAGAGGAGGGGCGGCGGCCGGTCAGAGAGGAGAGGCAGCTGCTGGACGGAGCAGCAGCAGCCCGATCCACAAGCCGCTAGCCAGCCTCGGCAGTGCTAGCCAGAGGCGGAGCCGAGCGGCCAACACCCGCAGCTGCCGGACGGGGCAACGGACGAGGCAGCGGCCACAGCACCAGACGGGGAGGCCGGGCGAGATGGCGTCGGACGGAGCAGCAGCCGAGCAGGGCGACGGCTGGACGGGACGGCCGTCGGACGGGGCGGCTGCCGGACGAGATGGAGGCGAGCAGCCTAGGAACGAGGGGCACGGAGTTGCAGCGTGTGGGAGGAAGGGGCTAGCCTAGCATCTGATACCATGTTGGATAATCAGCAACTAGCTTTACTGAGGGCCAAAGGCCAGAACATATACATGTGCGGTAAAGTGCAGAAAAGCCCCTTATACAATGGAGATGTACCGAAAGGAACTATACACATCTAACAATCTACATGTGTGGCTCCACGAAACTTGGGTTGTGTTAGCGGCGTCATTGCAACAGATGTGTGGCTTCATAGAACTTCGGTTATGTTGACGGTGTCATTGTATAAAGACTCTTGTCTGATGTATTTAAAATTCAATATTATCTCAAAGTGGCTCATTCATTTGTTGTTCCTTGTTATATGTGGTTCCGTAGCGTAGCATGGGCATCTTGCTAGTGAGAATTTTGAGGTCTAGGTTCATTCTTTTGCATGGCTAGCTCTCCGGGTACTATGTGTGTCTTTTTTTTGTTTGTTGAGAAAACGCAGAAGACCTTGCGTTTATTTTCATTGAAAAGGTAGGGAGTCAGTTACAGTCGTCCTAGGACGAATAATCGAGAGGCGGGTACAAAGCTCGGTGCACGTCCCAAGAAGGGGGCAGGACTACTCTAAGGCCTGCAGCTCCAGCCTTAGCCCAGGAGCCGGCTTCCTCCTTGATCCGGTCGACAAGCATGCCGAGGGAGGGTGTCGGGTTGTCAAAGACGCAGATGTTCCTGTGTTTCTAGACGATCCATGGTACTAAAGCGCTATGGATTGCAAGCCCTTGCGTTGTGCTTGCGGCGTGTCGTCCTTGGCGTGCCGCCACCGGTCCATGAGAGTGTGCTCTTAGTTTGGGATCGGCGCTGGTATGCGTAGCCAGGCCAGGTTCTCGTGACATGCCTGCCAAGAGAAGGGGAAGTCAAGCATGAGGTGTCGGATCGTTTCTGGCGCCCGATCGCACAGGAGGCAGCGCGGATGATGCTGCAGACCATGGCGGGCCAGACAGTCGGCAGTCCACATTTTGATAAATTATGAGAAGCTTTATATACAGAGTTATATACTGCGTGTGTCTTTGTTGTACAGTTCCTTTTCTTTTTGGCCTAGTCTAGCTTTAACTCTGTATATAAATTCGCATAATTTATCAAAAAAATGTGAGAAGAAATTTCTACAGGTTTGGTTAAAAGAAAACAGTGTCATGTTACATGCCGTCTAACAAGAAGACCAAATGACCTAACATGTCAACCTTAGGAAAAATAGGTTTTGCAAGTTCAACACAACCAAGCGAATTTTATCAATAAAAAGTACAACTAAACATCCACATCAAAACCAGTATGAAGCAATAATGATGTTCAAGAGAAAAGGAAAAAATGTTACATGGCAAAATTTTAACTGTCTTAGTGTTGGGAGTTGATTTCTATAAATTCTATGAGGAGGGCACTAGAAAATATAACACGTAAATAAATGCTGCTCAAAGCTTGAGATATACAACAAGCAGCATCTTCCAAAATAGATATCAAGGGCCAAGTAGAACCGTACCCATTTTTGCAAGACTCGGCGTCAACCATATTGGAGGCAACCAATTCATCCAATGTTCAGGATGAACCACATTCACCATTGTATTACTTTTAATGTCGTAAATTCCAACCTTAGGAGGGTCATCTTTCTGGAAAATGTGTGCTGCCTCATCTTCGTCAGTAAAATAGACATGGTTTGGCATCAAGTCTGGATAGTCCTCAATTTTTGATGACTGTTTTCACTTAGCTTGCGATTTTCCTATTTCTAGATTCGAGCATTGTAATAGAGAAGAAAATAAAGTTGCTCATGAACTTGCCAAGTTGGCTAGATTTTCATTCATTTCTGATTGGTTCGAGGAACCACATAATGCAATTGTACCAATCCTCATAAACGATGTAATGATTATTGCTAATGAATAAAGCTCGAACTTTCTTTCAAAAAAAGTCTAGATAGTCATTCACGCTTAAACAAGATGTTGTGCTGCTCCCAATGAACAACGCACTAGTAGAAAAAAGGGGCTTTCATTCGGGCCTGGCCAGCCCATTAGTCCCGGTTCTGCCACGAACCGGGACCAATGGATGCATTCGTCCTTGTTTGTGAGCCTAGGGGGGCGGCCGGGGCCTCGTGGGCATTGGTCCCGGTTTGTATGGACCCATTTGTCCTGATTCCTGGCACGAACCGGGACCAATGGGCCTCGCTCCTGGCCCACAAACATAGGTCCCGGTTCTTGGCTCGAACCGGGACAAAAGGTTGGGCTTTAGTCCCGGTTCCAGCCACGAACCGGGACAAATGAGCTTCCTATATATACCCCATCACCGGCGAGCAGAGCACTCCACAGTGCTCTGTTTTTGCTGGCCGGCGAGGAAGGGAAATTGGGTGCTCTAGCTCACCTCTTATGCATGTGAGGTGTTCGATGAAATGCCCGAGCCACATTAGTTAAGCTTTCTCCTCTCAAAGCTCAACCTCGGAGCTCCATTTTTTTCCGAGATTTCTCTAGGTTTAGCGGTCCGTCATGCCCCGTCCTCGTCTTCACCGTCGTCGATCACCCACGCCGATCTCGTCGCCGGCACCACCATGGTGAGCCTATTGTTCTTATCTTCTTTCTGAAAGAAAAAAATCTTACTTTAGATAGATACTTGTCTAATTTTCTTACTTTTGACACACATAACTATATATAATGCACGCAGATGAACCGGCAATGGATGTACGGTGACAGACACACCTCCGAGTACATTAAGGGCGTGCGTAAATTTCTCGAAGTGGCTGAGGCAAACAAGTAGAATGGTTTTATGTGTTGTCCATGCCCTGATTGTGGGAATACGAGGTCTTACTCTGACAAGAAAATCCTTCACACTCACCTGCTTTATAAAGGTTTCATGCCACACTATAATGTTTGGACGAAGCACGGAGAAATAGGGGTTATGATGGAAGACAACGAAGAAGAAGAGGACGATGACAACTATGTGCCCCCTGAATACAGTGATGCTGCAACCGGGGAAGCTGAAGATCAAGATGAAGCTGAAGATCAAGACGAACTAGACGATGTGCCTGATGATGATCTCCATCGCGTCATTGTTGATGCAAGGGAAAAGTGCGAAAGTGAAAAGGAGAAGCTGAAGTTCGATCGCATGTTAGAGGATCACAAAAAAGGGTTGTACCCCAATTGCGAAGATGGCAACACAAAGCTCGGTACCGTACTGGGATTGCTGCAGTGGAAGGCAGAGAATGTTGTGCCTGACAAAGGATTTGAGGAGCTACTGAAAATTTTGAAGAAGAAGCTTCCAAAGGATAACGAATTGCCCGACAGTACGTACGCAGCAAAGAAGGTCGTATTCCCTCTAGGATTGGAGGTGGAGAAGATACATGCATGCCCTAATGACTGCATCCTCTACCGCGGTGCGTACAAGGATTTGAACGCATGCCCGGTATGCGGTGCATTGTGGTGTAAGATCAGATGAGATGATCCTGGTGATGTTGAGGGCGAGCCCCGCGGGAAGAGGGTTCCTGCAAAGGTGATGTGGTATGCTCCTATAATACCACGATTGAAACGGCTGTTCAGAAACAAAGAGCATGCCAAGTTTATGTGATGGCACAGTGAGGACCGTAAGAAAGACTGGAAGTTGAGAGCACCCGCTGACGGGTTGCAGTGGAGAAAAATCGAGAGAAAGTACTGGGCTTAGTTTGCAGGTGACCCAAGGAACATATGGTTTGGTTTAAGCGCGGATGGCATTAATCCTTTCGGGGAGCAGAGCAGCAATCACAGCACCTAGCCCATGACTCTATGTATGTATAACCTTCCTCCTTGGATGTGCATGAAGCGGAAGTTCATTATGATGCAATTTCTCATCCAAGGCCCTAAGCAACCCGACAACGACATTGATGTGTACCTAAGGCCATTAGTTGAAGAACTTTTACAGCTGTGGAATGGAAAGGGTGTACGTGCATGGGATGAGCACAAACAGTAGGAATTTAACCTCCATGCATTGTTGTTTGTAACCATCAATGATTGGCCCGCTCTCAGTAACCTTTCAGGACAGACAAACAAGGGATACCACGCATGCACACACTGTTTAGCTGACATCGAAAGTATATACCTGGACAGATGCAGGAAGAATGTGTATATGGGCCATCGTCGATTTCTCCCAACCAACCATCAATGTTGAAAGAAAGGCAAGCATTTCAAAGGCGAGGCAGATCACCGGAAGAAGACCGCCATGCGTACCAGTGATCACATACTTGATATGGTCTCTGATTTACATGTAATATTTGGAAAGGGTCCCGGCGGACTAGCTGTTCCGAATGACGCTGAGGGACGCGCACCCATGTGGAAGAAGAAATCTATATTTTGGGACCTACCCTACTGGAAAGAGCTAGAGGAACCCTCTTTAATCGACGTGATGCACGTGAGAAGAACCTTTGTGTGAACCTGTTAGGATTCTTGGGCGTGTATGGGAAGACAAAAGATACACCTGAGGCCCGGGAGGACTTGCAACGTTTGCACAAAAAAGACGGCATGCCTCCAAAGCAGTATGAAGGTCCTTCCAGCTACACTCTTACCAAAGAAGAGAAGGAAATCTTTTTTGAATGCATGCTCAGTATGAAGGTCCCGACTGGCTTCTCGTCGAATATAAAGGGAATAATAAATATTCCAGAGCAAAAGTTCTAGAACTAAAGTCTCATGACTGCCATGTGATTATGACGCAACTGCTTCCGGTTGCATTGAGGGGGCTTCTACCGGAAAACGTCCGATTAGCCATTGTGAAGCTATGTGCATTTCTTAATGCAATCTCTCAGAAGGTGATCGGTCCAGAAATCATACCAAGGCTAAGGAGTGATTGTAACGCCCCGAGACCGTTGCGCCAGGTGTCTTACAGTTATTCGCTGTTGTTGCCTTGTCATTTGTTTTGCGTGTCATGCTTTTCATATCATGTCATCATGTGCATCGCATTTGCATACATGCTCGTCTCATGCATCCGAGCATTTTCCCCGTTGTCCGTTTTGCATTCCGGCGCTCCTACGTCCTCCGGCGTTCCCTTTTGCCTCTTTTCGTGTGCGGGTGTTAAACGTTCTCGGCTTGGACCGAGATTGGCCAAGCGGCCTTGGTATACTACCAGTAGACCGCCTGTCAACTTTCGTGCCATTTGGACTTTGTTTGATACTCTAACGGTTAACCGAGGAACCATATAGGCCTCGTGTGTGTTGCAGCCCAACACCCTTCCAAAGTGGCCCAAAACCCACCAGAACCCCCTCCAGCCTCTCGGTCATTCGATCACGATCGTGTGGCTGAAAACCGCACCTCATTTGGACTCTCCTAGCTCCCTCTACCTATAAATATGTGTCTCCCTCCGAAATTCTCGCGCAGATAAACCCTAACCTTCGTCCACCTCGTGCCGCCGGACAAATTCGTCCGCGCCGGACATGTCCACCCTCCACATCACTCCGGCCAATCCCGTCATGCCACCTCGGCAGGACGCCGCTCCTGGCTCGTGGCATCGTGCCACCTGTCCCTGCCGCCCTTCTCTCTCCTCCCCACCGCGCCGCGACCCGTGGAGCCCACGGTCGGCCCGCGCCGGGCCCGACCGCGCCCCGCCGCCCGACCGAGCAGCGCGCCGCTCGCGCACCGTGCGCTGACCGGCTCCCTGCCGCGGCTCGCCGCCGTTTCCCGTCGCCGGCCGCCGCACGCGCCAACCGCCGTCGTTGACTGCTCGCCCACCGGGCGCCGCACCGCCGCCCGCCATCTTCCCGCCGGCCACTGTCGTGGATCTAAGACTGACAGTAGAATGGGGGGTAGGTATGAGGAGGCAAGATCCTTGCTATGGAGTAGTTGTACACACGAGTTTTACGAGTTCATGCCCTTCTCGGAGGAAGTAACAGCCCTACATCTCGGTGCCCTGAGGCGGTCGACTGGATTATATGTGTGTCTGTGTGTGTGTTTACAAAAGATGCGAACCCTTGTCCCAGAGGAGGGGGTGGCTTATATAGAGTCCGCCAGGACCCCTGCTCTCCTCCATTACACAGGGTTCAATGTTTATAAAGGGGGAGCATTACTGGTAACGTCCGAAGTAAAGTGCTATAAATGTCCATAAAGCTATGGTTTAAACCCCGACCGTTGTGGAGTGAAGGGCTTCTCATCTTCTGGTGGTCGAGTGTCTTCAAGGTGGTCGAGTGAACACATCTTCATGGTCGAGTGGATGATGGTTTCTCTTCGACTGCTTCTGATTCTTTGTAGAGATGTCCTTGGGGAGGGTATGTTGGATAGATCCATGACCCTACCCTAGGTACTTAGCTTCATTATTAGCCCCTGAATGGATCAAGGTTTGAGTGAGGAAGGAGTTGTGAACACGTCCGACTCATTCTTTGTGCTATGAGCTTATCTTGTTCTGGAACAATGAACTGAGGAGACAACGTCGACTCCTTTTTCAGTCGCCTTGGTGCATTCTTGGTTTTGTCGAGTGAAGTTTCACGGTAAAACTCCGAATGATAATGTAGAGGACGTTTTCAGTCTGGCAAGTTGCTCTGCTCTCCGCGGATTTCGCGGGATTCGAATTTTGGGGAAGCGCGCCGGACGGGCGAAACCGTGGTAATCGGGATGGATTAGGCAAGTCTCCTCGATCTCCGCGCCACCTTTTTCGCCATGTACTGCGTGTGCGACTGTTGCGGGATTTGTTTAGATCGTCTGGGTCCACCAGTCAGTCACTCGGGGAATGACCTTATAAAAGGCACCGGACCAGGCCTCTGCCCCGTGTGCTCCCATTCTCTTCTCTTCTTCCTCCGACCTCTTCACCACGCTCGCATCTGCTCTCGTCACTGGACCCTCGCTCGAACTCGATCTGTCGCCATGGGAAAAGAGAAGATGGTGGCGCTAGAGCACGCGAAGAAGGCGACCGCGAAGGCGAAGGGCAAGTGGACCAGCCGGGGCGGATCCTCGTCGAGATTCGGCCTGCCGCCGGGCTGGATCCAGGGCAACTGGATCCGCTCGACGATCACCCAGGACGACCTCGACGACCTGGTGGAGGGGGGACTGATCCCCCACAAGTCGGCATGGCTCCCGGGGAATGAAACCGAGCCATAGCCAAGGGAGGGTGAGTGCGTTCTCCTCGCCACCCACGTAGACCGCGGATTCTCATTGCCTCCCCATCCTTTCTTCCGGGGATTTTTGAACTTATTTGGGGCTCAGCTCCACCATTTCACTCCAAACACCATAGTCTATCTGGCTGCTTTGGTTTCAATGTGTGAAAATTTCTTGGGTTGTTGACCGCACTGGGGTCTTTTCAAACACATCTTCACCTGCCGCTCCCAGTCGGTCAAAAAGGCCAATCCGAGTGATGAGAGGACGCAAGTGATCTAGATGTGCGGGGGCCTGGGGATCCAGATGAGGAGCAAGAGCACCTTCCCAGCAATGATCCTTCCCGACTCGGTCCGGGGCTGGCAGTCGACTTGGTTTTATTGCAAGGACCAGCCGACCCCGGTTCAGTCGACTGGACTTCCTCCCTTTTCTTTGGCTTGAGTGGAGAAGCCCGCCCCCCTGAAGGTGGTTCTAGAAGGGAAGGCGCAGGTCAAGGTGCTGGTCGAGCGGGTCATCCAACTTGTCCGCGACGGGGTGACCGGGATGGACCTGTTGGAGGTATTTCTCGGTCGACGCATCCAACCGCTTCGGGCACGTGATCATCCGATGTGGATGTACTCTGGGCTCGAGGATTCCACTCGGATCCACCCAGAGGACGTCAGCAAGGACACCTTAGCGAAGTGGCTGACGGGGATCACCAGCAACACAGACAACCCTCGGGGGTCTAGGAGGGTGATTCCATTCGACCACTCGTGTCAGCCGGAGCAGGTATGATTCTGTTTTATCAAGTATCTTTCCGATTCAATGTGTGACATCTTGTTGATGGACGACTGAATTTCTTTTGATCGTTGTCTTTTCAGGCCCTCATCGACATGTACTCGATGCCCAACGGAGTGCAGGAGCAAGACATCAAGGAAGGAGCGAGCGGGGGCGAGAGCGGCGAAGGGTACTCGGATGCCGAGGAGGATGAGGAGAGCGATGAATCGACTGATGGCGAAGAGGTCGACTCGCCTCCTCGCAGGGAGAGGAGATCCAAACACGCTCATGACCCGGCGAGCGCTTCGGGCCTGGTGGCCACGCCGATTGGGCAGTCTTCGAAGCGTCCCAGGACGTCTTCCCCAACGCCGACTGAGAAGGCTCCGAAGCAGCCAAAAGTTGTGCCACCTCCAGCGTCGAAAGCACCGAAAGCCACCTCCTCCAAGCTGCCAAAGGCTTTGCCCAGGATCAAAGTGACCGTCCCTACTATCTTCGGGTAATCATCTAACTTGTTCTTTTCGTCGACTCGAATAACAGAACGTAACCGACTAGATGCGGGTTTTTTGCAGTGTTGCTACGTCAGGAACCTCTTCTCTCCAGTACCGAGACGAGGAGATGGAAGACGCAGTTACCTCTAACCCAGGTAGAAACTCTTATGATCTTGTTCTTGATTCCTTGGTCAATTGCATTCTAGTGGTTCACTTGGGGTCGAATGAACTGTCTTGTAGCTCCACCCAATGTCATCGATCTTCCAGATGACGATGAAGATGTGGCTCTTAAGCCCAGGAAGAGAAAGAAGGAAGCAACTGGTAAGATGTCTCGGCAAGGGCCAACAACAACACCGCCCGTCTGTCAACCTGAAGACGTGGTCAGGGCCTCCGTAACCTTCGCTGCACCCTTGTCGAGTGAGCACCCCGCACCGTTGACTGCACCGGTGATTCCTTCAGTCGTCCAACTCCACGCCACGGAGCTCCAAGCTGCCACACCTGGGTCGTCTGCTCTCTTTTTTACCAGCTACCCCGTCCCAGACAACCAGTCGGAAGCGGCTGTGGAAGCCATACGACAGGCTGACGTGATGATGGAGCGGGTGAAGACAGTTCATGAGAATAGCCAGGCTGCCTATGACGCCAGTGCTGCACTTCGGGCCAACGTCCAGGTAAGTAGACTTTCCGACTGCTCTTGTTCTATGAGGATATGTTACCCAAAAAAATTTCTTCTACACAATCTCCTATTGTTTGCGTCGAATCAGAGCACCCACTGGGTGTTTTGTTTTCTTTGGTAGTTGCGGTCTTCCACTCGGTCTAGGTGAGCGGGATCTGAACCGGTGGGGGCACGCTGAGTGCACCCACTGGGTGTAGTCCCCGAGACTGCGGTCGACTGCTGGCTGTCGATTGGGGTCTGAGTTCTACCTTCCTTTCTTTTCCTTTTCTTCCACTCGACTCAGGCGGACCGGTCGAGTAGGATCTAAACCGGTGGGGGCACGCCAAGTGCACCCACTGGGTGTAGTCCTCGAGACCGCAGTCGACTGCTGGCAGTCGACTGTGGTCTGAACAACTTTTTTTTACTTGGTCCAGGTGGACCGGTCGAGTTGGGTCTTAATCAGTAGGGGCACACCAAGTGCACCCGCTGGGTGTAGCCCCCGAGACCGCAGTCGACTGTGTGCAATCGACTGGGGTCTAAGCGAACTTCTTTAGGCTTTATTCACTCGGAAGTAAACAACCTTTGATCTTGTCAACTGACCCGTCTTTTGCCTTCTGCAGAAGTCTTGTACTCTTATTTCCAAGTTTGCTGAACTTGTGGAGAAGCAGAGGCAACTGAACCTCGACTTGGAATTGGCCCAGCAGAATCTGAAGAAATCTCAAGACGAAGATGCTGGTATGGAATGTAACTGGCTGTCGACTGACTTTCAATATATTTATTTGATCTCTTGTTTGATTCGATTGCTTCTTTTGCAGAGAAAATGAAATTGGCTCTGGAGAAGAAGGACTCGTACCTCGCCACCGCGCAAAAAGCAGCCGAAGATAAAACTGCCCTCGCAGACCAGAAGCTTGCTTCAGTCGGGACGCTGGAAGGGGAGGTGAACAAACTGAAATCTTGCCTCAATGAAGCTAACAGTGAAGTGACTAGTCTGAAGAGGGACAAGGTTGCCCTGAATGAAAAGCTGGAGTCTGCGATCTGCAAGAGGAATGACACGGAAGCTTATCTGAGGACTCCTGCCAAGAAGCTCTATCTCACGCTGGAAGGTATTTCTTTTAAACCAACTGTGTTGATGCTTGCGATCGGATCCTGCTCGGTCGATTCACTAATTTTTGGTTGCAGAATTCTGCCAAGACTTCGACGAGGAAACTGGAAAGGTCGAGATGGGTCTGAACCCTATCGCTTCTCCAGTTTGTGACGAAACCGCAATGAACGTGCTCCGCCTGGAGTCCCGTATTGCCACCACCACAAGCTACCTCGTGCGTCTGAAGGAGGTAGTCTCCCGAATCGACTCATCGCTTTGGCCGAGGACGATGCTTCAAAATGACCTGGAATCCCTGATGGCCCAACTGAACGAGATCCCTGACCGGGTGCAAGAATGGAAGAAGTCCTCCGCCCAGTGTGGTGCTGACGTGGCGTTGTCCTTGGTGCGAGTCCATTACAAGGAGGCTCATGAAGAAAGCTGGCTGCGATCAAAGTTGCTAACACCAAAAAGCATGACTTCCAGTCCTTCATGGAGACATTCATTGCTGCCACTACTCGGATTGCTGATGGGATCGACCTGGACTCATTCGTGGAGCCTGCCAGCCCTCCTCCTGCCGAGTGAACAACTTATGAGACTTGAATCTGCTTTAAATTTGTCTCGAAATGCCGAGTGATTGCTGTAACCATTAAACTCCTTCGGGCTTGATGCCCGAATACTTTTGATTTGCTGCTTGGAACTCTAGGATTTATCCGAATTTGGTTTATCTCCAAATGTGCTTGCGTTTTGCCTTCGAATGGACTTTGTTCACTGCTCGGAATAGTCTTTGCGCTGCAGATGCAACTCTGAAATGGTGGCTACGGTTAACCTGCGCTTCGTCGTCCTTGCGGATAGGGATGGGGTGCACGTTGTACTTGTGCCGTAGCTCTGAGGGAGAAGGTTGCAGTCGACCTGCACCTTGTCGTCCTTGCGGATATGGATGGTGCGCACATTGTACTTGTGTCGTAGCTCCGAAGGAGAAGGTTGCAGTCGACCTGCACCTCGTCATCCTTGCGGATGGGGATGGAGCGTACATTGTACTTGTGTCGTAGCTCCGAAGGAGAAGGTTGCAGTCGACCTACACCTCGTCGTCCTTGCGGAAAGGGATGGAGCGTGCGTTGTACTTGTGCTGTAGCTCCGAAGGAGAAGGTTGCAGTCGACTTGCACCTCGTCGTCCTTATGGATAGGGATATGTTTCGAACTTAGGCGAGTTCTGGACTGCAGCTAAGCCTCCGAGTGGGAGGATTGCTCTCCACTCGGTAGGATTTTTTCAAACTTAGGCGAGTACTGGACTGCAGCTAAGCCTCCGAGTGGGAGGATTGCTCTCCACTCGGTAGGATTTTTTCAAACTTAGGCGAGTACTGGACTGCAGCTAAGCCTCTGAGTGAGAGAACTTAGGCGAGTGCTGGACTGCAGCTAAGCCCCCGAGTGGGAGGATTGCTCTCCACTCGGTAGGATTTTTCAAACTTAGGCGAGTACTGGACTGCAGCTAAGCCTCCGAGTGAGAGAACTTAGGCGAGTGTTGGACCGCAGCTAAGCCCCCGAGTGGGAGGATTGCTCTCCACTCAGTAGGATTTTACAAACTTAAGCGAGTACTGGACTGCAACTAAGCCTCCGAGTGAGAGGATTGCTCTCCACTCGGTAGGATTTTTTCAAACTTAGGCGAGGACTGGACTGCAGCTAAGCCTCCGAGTGAGAGGATTGCTCTCCACTCGGTAGGATTTTTTCAAACTTAGGCAAGTACTGGACTGCAGCTAAGCCTCCGAATGAGAGGATTGCTCTCCACTTGGTAGGATTTTTTCGAACTTAGGCGAGTATTGGACTGTAGCTAAGCCTCTGAGTGAGAAAACTTAGGTGAGTGTTGGACTGCAGCTAAGCCCCCGAGTGGGAGGATTGCTCTCCACTCGGTAGGATTTTTCAAACTTAGGCGAGTACCGGACTGCAGCTAAGCCTCCAAGTGAGAGAACTTGGGCGAGTGTTGGACTGTAGCTAAGCCCCCGAGTGGGGGGATTGCTCTCCACTCGGTAGGATTTTACAAACTTAGGCGAGTACTGGACTGCAGCTAAGCCTCCGAGTGAGAGAACTTAGTCGAGTGCTGGACTATAGCTAAGCCCCCGAGTGGGAGGATTGCTCTCCACTCGGTAGGATTTTTCAAACTTAGACTAGTACTAGACTGCAGCTAAGCCTCCGAGTGAGAGAACTTAGGCGAGTGCTGGACTGCAGCTAAGCCCCCGAGTGGGAGGATTGCTCTCCACTCAGTAGGATTTTATTTCGAACTTAGGTGAAACGGATTCGCGACTAAGCCCACCCACTGGGGGATTTCAGAAGTAAATAAGAACAACAACAATCGTATGAGAGGACTGTAATCTCTTGTCTTTGATAAACAAATTACAAAAGTGTTTCTTATTACATTTTGGAGCAGGTCACTTGGCAGAACAGCTTCGGCTCCATAGACTAGGAAGAACGGAGTTCGTTCGGTGACGGATTAGGAGTTGTCCTTAAACCCCACAGAACTGACGGAAGTTCATCAACCCAAATGCCTGCTGCGTGTTTGAGATCACACATCAATCGGGGTTTCAGCCCTTTGAGAATTAGGCCATTGGCTCTTTCTGCTTGTCCGTTCGACTGCGGGTGAGCGACTGAAGCATAGTCGACCCATGTGCCTTGAGAAGCGCAGAAAGCTCTAAACTCATCAGAATCGAAGTTCGACCCGTTGTCCGTGATGATGCTGTGTGGAACTCCATATCTGAATGTCAATTCTCTGATAAAACGGACAGCGGTGCTGGCCCCAAGATTCTTGATAGGTTTAGCTTCGATCCATTTGGTAAACTTGTTGACTGCAACGAGCACATGAGTGAAGCCTCTCCTGCCAGTTCTCAATGGTCCAACCATATCCAGTCCCCAAATAGCAAAGGGCCAGATGAGGGGGATGGTCTTCAGGGCTGACGCTGGCTTGTGAGACAAGTCGGAGTAAAATGGGCAGCCTTCACATCTGTCGACTATATCTTTCGCCATTTCGTTTGCTCATGGCCAATAAAATCCAGCTCGGTATGCTTTAGCCACGATGGCCCAAGAGGACGCATGGTGACCACATGTCCCCGAGTGGATGTCATTGAGGATCATTCGACCTTCTTCTGGTGTTATGCATTTCTGACCGACTCCAGTCACGCTTTCCCTGAACGGTTGTCCTCTTATCACAGTAAAGGCCTTGGATCGACGGACGATCTGTCGAGCCTCTTCCTCATCCTTTGGGAGTTCTTTCCTAAGGATGTACGCAATGTAGGGCACTATCCAGTCGGGAGTAATGGCCAGAACCTCCATGATCAGGTCGACCATGGCTGGGACCTCGACTTCAGTCGGGTCTGTGGCGCTCTTAGGCTGCGAAGGCTCTTCTGTAAAAGGATCTTCCTGAACTGTCGGCGTGTGAATATGCTCCAAAAACACATTGTTGGGAATGGCTTCTCTCTTGGAACCTATCTTTGCCAAGTCATCGGCTGCTTGATTTTTTAGTCGGGGTATGTGATGGAGCTCTAACCCCTCAAACTTCTTTTCCAGCTTCCTCATCGCGTTGCAGTAACTAGTCATGGCTGGGATTCTGACGTCCCACTCCTTCATCACTTGATTGACTACCAAATCTGAGTCGCCGTAGACCATGAGGCGACGGACGCTGAGTGAAATGGCCATGCGCAACCCATCCAGGAGTGCTTCATACTCTACTTCATTATTGGAGGAATCAAAGTGAATCTGGAGGACATATCTGAGCCTGTCTCCTCGGGGGGATACCAGTACTACCCCAGCACCAGAACCATTCAGCATTTTGGATCCGTCAAAGAACATGGTCCAGTGCTCTGAGTGAACTTGAGTTGGCAGTTGCTGTTCGATTCACTCGGCGAGGAAATCTGCTATTGCTTGGGACTTGATAGCTTTCTTTGCCTCAAACTTGATATCCAAGGGAAGGAGTTCAATCGCCCATTTTGCCACTCGACCAGTTGCATCTCTGTTGTGCAGAATCTTTGACAATGGAGCGTCGCTGACGACTATAACAGAGTGATCAGAGAAATAGTGTGCAACCTTCTTCGTGGTCATGTAAATCCCATAGACGAGCTTCTGATAGTGCGGATATCTCTGCTTTGACGGAGTCAGGACTTCAGAAATATAATAAACTGGGCGCTGAACTTTATAAGCTTTTCCTTCTTCTTCCCGCTCGACCGTAAGTACTGTACTAACGACTTATCCAGTGGCTGCTATATAAAGTAGTAAAGGCTCTTTGCTGATTGAAGCAGCAAGCACCGGCTGGGTGGAAAGCAGGGCTTTTAGCTCTGCAAATGCTGCATTAGCTTCTGTGGTCCACTCAAACTTATCTGATTTCTTCATTAGTCGGTAAAGAGGCAGCGCCTTTTCACCGAGGCGAGAAATGAATCGACTTAGGGAGGCCAAGCAAGCGGTAAGCTTCTGGACATCATGCACACGCACAGGGCGTTTCATTCGGAGTATAGCACCCACTTTCTCTGGGTTAGCATCGATCCCTCGTTCGGAAACGAGGAAACCGAGTAATTTTCCGCCCGGAACTCCAAACGTGCACTTTGATGGATTGAGCTTGATATCATACCTTCTGAGGCTGGCAAAGGTTTTAGCAAGGTCAGTCAGTAGGTCAGAACCTTTACATGACTTGACCACAATGTCATCCATGTATGCTTCCACATTCCGACTGATCTGAGTGAGCAAGCACTTCTGAATCATCCGCATGAATGTGGCTCCATCGTTCTTCAAACAGAATGGCATTGTGACATAATAGAAGCGCCCAAACGGGGTGATAAAAGCTGTCTTTATCTTGTCGGGTTCGTATAGACGGATCTGGTGGTACCCGGAGTAGGCGTCCAAAAAGGACAAACGCTCGCACCCTGAAGTCGAGTCGACTATCTGGTCGATGCGACGGAGAGGAAAGTGATCTTTCGGGCAGGCCTGATTGATATGCTTGAAATCAATGCACATGCGAAGTGAGTTGTCCTTCTTTGGGACCATGACAACATTGGCTAACCACTCGGAGTGGTAAATCTCTCGGATAAACTCAGCTGCCAAAAGCCAAGCCACCTCTTCACCGATTGCCTTTCTCTTCTGTACGGCGGACCGTCGAAGATGTTCTTTGACTGGTTTCACTTTTGGGTCGACTCGCAAACGATGCTCAGCCAGTCCCCTGGGAACACCCGGCATGTCAGAAGGCTTCCATGCAAAGATATCCCAGTTCTCACGGAGGAACTGGATGAGCGCTGCTTCCTATTTGGAGTCGAGTGTGGTTGAAATATGAGTCGAAGCAGCATTGGGATCTGTCGGGTGAATGTGAATCGACTTCATTTCACCGGACGACTGGAATGCTGAATCTGTGGCTGGCTTCTTGGCTCACAACAAATCACTCGGATCTGCATTTTTCCGGTATTCTTGCAATTCTACCACGGCCATCTGAGCATCGGCGATCTTTGAGCCCTTCTAGAAGCACTCTTCTGCCTTCTTCCGATTACCAGAGATAGTGATCACCCCTTTGGGACTAGGCATCTTCAATTTGAGATACACGTAACATGGTCGAGCCATAAATCGTGCATAAGCTAGCCTGCCCAGAATGGCATGATAAGCACTCTGGAAATCCACAACTTCAAATGTCAACTTTTCTTTGCGGTAATTCTTGGAATCACCGAAAACCACGTCGAGAGCAATCTGACCGAGTGATGCAGCCTTCTTGCCTGGAATGACCCCATGGAAACTCATATTGCTCTCACTGAGTCTGGACATCAGAATGCCCATTCCCTTCAACGTCTCTGCATACAGTATGTTCAGGCCACTGCCACCGTCCATCGGGACTTTTGTCAGTCGAGTGCCTTCGACCACTGGGTCGACCACCAGTGCTTGCCTCCTAGGGGTGGCTATGTGCGCTGGGTGATGAGACTGGTCGAATGTAATGGCAGTCTGCGACCACTTCAAATAACTGGGTGTCACCGGAGCGACCATGTTCACTTCTCTATTGATGACTTTCAATCGACTTTTGCTCTCAACGTCAGCAAAAATCATCAGAGTGGAATTCACGTGGGGATAACCATCATCATCCTCTTCCTCATCCTCAGCCTTGTCTGCTTCCTTCTCCTTTTCCTTGGGCTATTTCTCTCGGAATTGCTGGATTAGGAGCCGACACTGCCGAGTGGTGTGCTTCGGGTAAATGAAATTACCCTCTTCATCTTTTTTGGTGTGGACGTGGCACGGCAAATCCAACACGTCATTTCCATCTTGATCTTTTACTTTCTTGGGGTTCCACGGCCCTTTGGGCTTCCCCTTGAACTTTCCTTGAACCACAGCCAAGGCTTCACTAGGAGTAGCTAGCTCGGCCTTGCGCTTCTGTTTCCGACCGGAGTTTCCTCCTCCGGCTTCGTGGGCGACTGCTTTGTGCTTGCCACTCCGGAGTCGTTCTTCTTCTTCACCATTGGCGTACTTGGTGGCAATCTCCATCATCCGAGCCAGAGTCATATTTCCTGTCCGGCCGAATTTCATATTCAACTCCCGATACCTGACACCTTCCTTAAAGGCACAAATTGCCTGATGATCTGACACATCCTCTACCGTGTGGTGTAGGGTGATCCATCGCTGGATATAATCCCTCAAAGTTTCATTCGGTTTCTGAACACAACACTGTAATTCTGTCAAACCTGCTGGCCGTTTGCAAGTGCCCTCGAATGTTCTAAAAAACACTCGGGCGAGATCTTCCCAAGTATAAATACTGCTAGGCGTCAACTGATTCAGCCATGCTCTAGCCGAGCCCTCCAACATCAGAGGAAGGTGTTTCATGGCCACTTCATCATTGCCGCCACCAATCTGGACAGCCACTCGGTAGTCTTCAAGCCAAGTGTCCGGCTTAGACTCACCAGTGAACTTACTGACTCTAGTCGCCAACCTAAAGTTGTGGGGAATCACTGCAGCTCTGATAGCTCCGCTGAAGCACTCTGGTCCTGAGACATGCGCTCTGTTGCTGGATTGCGGATCTCTGTCATGGCCCTCTCGGTGGGCTCCGTTTCTTTCGACCAAAACCTGAACGAGAATAGATCTCGCATCAAAGCCTGGCTCCCTGGGGTCGACTGGAATACCTCGCCCAACACTATGAGGGCGTCTGTCTTCATGTTGCCGAGGCACATACGACCCACTCCTTGGGGGAGGCGTGGGCACTCGACGACGATCATCGCGATCGACTCGGTGATCATACTGTTCTCGGTTTCTATACTAATCTCGTTGATCTCCACGTCCCTCATGCCTCGGGGGCGATCTTGGGCTATGGGCCGACTGAATTGTATCTGCAGCCACGGATCTGCTATGGATCCTATTCCGCGACTGAGATACAACCGTATTCTGTTCTCCTGCCGCCCGGAGCAAGGCTCGGATCTGCACCAGACCTCGGCCAGCTTCTGACTGGGAGGGTTGGATCGACTCCGCTATCCGGGCAGCAGTTGCTAGATTCTGGATCGGGGTTCGGTATACTTGAGTCGGAGGAAGTTGGCGTCGACTGGATTCGGGAGCGCACTGCCGAGCGTGATCGTCGAGTGCGCGCTGGAGGTTCTCCAGTCAAGTGCGTTCAGCCAAGTTGGCCAAGTGCGCCTGCTCCAAGGTCTGGGCCTCGGGGGTTTCTCCAACTATAGGAGTATGCAGTGCATCCATGTTTCGGCGGCGAAGTTCCTCCCTCTGTTGCGAAGAGAGGGGTTCGGGGCGATACTCTTCATGACGCGCGACGGATCGTCGTTCCTGTCGCCTCCGTCTTCAGGGTGAAGCCAGGAGGGCTGCGTGGTCCATTGACCATCACAACTTCAGCCGCTGGGTCGCTGCTATCACACTCGGATGCGATCTAAGACTGACAGTGGAATGGGGGTAGGTATGAGGAGGCAAGGTCCTAGCTATGGAGTAGTTGTACACACGAGTTTTACGAGTTCAGGCCCTTCTTGGAGGAAGTAACAGCCCTACGTCTTGGTGCCCTGAGGCGGTCGACTGGATTATGTGTGTGTGTGTGTGTTTCTCTTCGACTGCTTCTGATTCTTTGTAGAGATGTCCTTGGGGAGGGTATGTTGGACAGATCCATGACCCTACCCTAGATACATAGCTTCATCAGCCACTGACGCCACTCGCCACGGGCTCGCCGGAGATGGCCCGCCTCGCCGGAGTCCACCTCGCCACCGGAGCCGCCGGATCCTCGCCGGAGATGGCCCGCCTCGCCGGAGTTCGAGTCCGGCCAGATCTGGACCGGGTTGGATCAGATCCACCACCTCACCGATCGAAACGGCCTCCCCCGTCCCGGATCTCCTCATCTCGCTCGTCTCATCCCGCGTTGACTTTTTGAAGGTCTATTTTTCTCTAAGTCCCTAGATCTGCATATTTTCTAGCCCTGTTCATTGCATCATAACTCTGCCATCGTAACTCCGTTTCATGTGTGTGGCATATCAAATTGTTCGTCTCGATGTCCTCTTCATTTCATTCCATTGCACCATGCCTGTTTGAGTCCAGCTTGATGCCCTAAATGCTGTTGCAAGAGTGCTATAAAATGTTAGGTTCTGATTCTTATCATATCTTGGACATTTGTCATTTTTGCCATGATTAATGTGTGCCTCCTATGAACATAAGCCCTACATGTGTTTTGCTGTATGTCATGCCATCTTTACAGGGGTGTATGCCATGTATTTTTGTGATCAATGTGGTGACTAGAAAAAGCATGCAAAGTAGCTCTCGTGGTGTCTTTTTCCTGCTGTTATTTTTATGTCATGTATTCATGTTGCTACAGAGTGATCCGTGACTCTTTTGAGCATGTTCAGTCAGGATGATTTTGAGATATTGTTATGATCTATCCATCCATATATTTGTTTGCAATTATGGAGTACCCTAGCATGACTCAATCTTCCTCTACTTTTGCTATAAAATGTTCCTGGCAGATTGTTTACATGTTATTCAATTTTGGCGAGGTTGTTGTAGTTGATCCATGCATGCTATGAGAGTGTTCTTGCCATGTTTAGCTTATTGATCATGTCTTCTTGCTGGGTGTATGCTTAGTTTGTCATGCCATGCCTTGTGGTGAGTGCATCGAGCTCGCAAACATGCCTACGTAACTCTGTTTTTGCCATGTCCAGTTTTCTGCTAAGTCTGAATCTGTTAACGAATCTTGCTATGTTTACATGGTTGCCATTGTATTTTATGATCCCATTAGGCTTATGGTCAGTAAGGGACTTTTGTTATATGCTTTGAGTAGATTCATTCCATGCCTTGTATTTCTAATCTGATCCTTAGCATGTTGTTATCTTGCTCTAAACATTGCTTCCTGATGTTAAATCCTGTCATGTTGTTATCTTCACTAAGTCTGTGAACCTGATATCTTTTGCACTTTTGCCATGCTTGTTTGAACCTGCTATTGTGTGATTTAGCCGTAGCTCAGTGTTCATCTTTTGTCAAGCATCTTGAGTATATCACTGCCATGTGCTTTGTTGCTATGTTGGAGTGCAGTAGCTTAGTTTCTTGTTGCATTCTAGATGGCATCGTGTTGTTAATCGCGGTTTTGTGCCATTATTGTTTTGCTTGCCATTTGCAAACCGTGCATCCAATTACGGTGATCCTTATATCGATTTCGACCGAAATCAACTCATCTTTCCAGCGGCACTCTTGGTTTGCCAAGTTGAGTCATGGTTCAATCTTTTTCTTCCGGAGCATGCATATGCATTGCATATCACATCCCGCATATCATGCCATGTTTTGCATCATGTTGCTTGCGCATTGCACCGTGGTTGATTGTGGTTTCCTTTGCTTGTGTTCTTGTCTTGGGTAGAGCCGGGAGACGAGTTCATGTTCGAGGTACCCATTGAGTACGCTTACGAGGATCAAGCTTTCGTCTTCTCGGAGAACTTTGTAGGCAGGATGACCATACCCTCAAAATCACTTCTATCTTTGCATGCTAGTTTCTCGCTCTTTTGCTATGCCTATGTTGCTATACCTACCACTTGATTTATCATGCCTCCCATATTGCCATGTCAAGCCTCTAACCCACCTTGTCCTAGCAAACCATTGTTTGGCTATGTTACCGTTTTGCTCAGCCCCTCTTATAGCGTTGTTAGTTGCAGGTGAAGATTGGAGTTTGTTCCATGTTGGAACATGATTATTGTTGGGATATCACAATATCTCTTATTTAATTTAATGCATCTATATACTTAGTAAAGGGTGGAAGGCTCGGCCTTATGCCTGGTGTTTTGTTCCACTCTTGCCGCCCTAGTTTCCGTCATACCGGTGTTATGTTCCTTGATTTTGTGTTCCTTACGCGGTTGGGTTATAATGGGAACCCCTTGACAGTTCGCCTTGAATAAAACTCCTCCAGCAAGGCCCAACCTTGGTTTTACCATTTGCACTAACAACCTATCACCTTCCCATACCTTCCCTTGGGTTCTGCAGACTCAAGGGTCATCTTTATTTTAACCCCCCCCCCCCCGGGCTAGTGCTCCTCTGAGTGTTGGTCCAAACCGAGCTGCCTGCGGGGCCACCTCGGGGAAACTTGAGGGTTGGTTTTACTCGTAGCTAGTCTCATCCGGTGTTGCCCTGAGAAAGAGATATGTGCAGCTCCTATCAGGATGTCGGCGCATTGGGCGGCTTTGCTAGTCTTGTTTGACCATTGTCAAAATGTCTTGTAACCGGGATTCCGAGTCTGATCGGGTCTTCCTGGGAGAAGGGATATCCTTCGTTGACCGTGAGAGCTTGTGATGGGATAAGTTGGGACACCCCTGCAGGGTTTTGAACTTTCAAAAGTCGTGCCCGCGGTTATGGGCAGATGGGAATTTGTTAATGTCCGGTTGTAGAGAACTTCACACTTAACTTAATTAAAATGCATCAACCGTGTGTGTAACCATGATGGTCTCTTCTCGGCGGGGTCCGGGAAGTGAACATGGTGTTGGAGTTATGCTTGAACGTAAGTAGTTTCAGGATCACTTCTTGATCACTTCTAGTTCATGACCGTGCCTTGCCTTTCTCTTCTCGCTCTCATTTGCGTATATTAGCCACCATATATGCTAGTGCTTGCTGCAGCTCGACCTCACATACCTTTTCCTACCCATAAGCTTAAATAGTCTTGATCGCGAGGGTGTGAGATTGCTGAGTCCTCGTGACTCACCGATTACTTCCAAAACCAGTTGCAGGTGACGCAACCGAGCTCAAGGAGGAGCTCGATGAAGATCTCGATCTCTGTGTTGTTTCATCTCAGTTGATCAGTAGTGGAGCCCAGTCGGGGCGATCGGGGATCTGTTGCATTAGGGGTGGTCTTCTTTTATTTTTGTTTCGTAGTCGGACATTGTTTGTATCTGGATGATGTAATGCTATATTCATGTATTGTGTGAAGTGGCAATTGTAAGCCAACTCTGTACCTCTTTCTTATTCAGTACATGGGATGTGTAAAGATTACCCCTCTTGCGACATGCCTACAATGTGGTTATGCCTCTAAGTCGTGCTCCAACACGTGGGAGATATAGCCGCATCGTGGGTGTTACAAGTTGGTAATCAGAGCCTTCCCCGACTTAGGAGCCCCCTGCTTGATCGAATCGTTGGTGTTGTTGAGTCTAGAAAAATGTTTTGAGTCTTTTAGGATTATATATATATATATATATATCGGAGAGTAGGATTCTTTTTACTACTCAGTCCCTTTGTCGCTCTGGTGAGGCATCCTGACGTAGAGTTTTGACTCTCTCTTCTCAAATTTAACTAAAAAATTTAGGATCAAGCGGGTATCTTGGAATCGTTCCGATGGTTTTGTGACAAGAACATTGTTCTTGGTGCCTCCTGACATTTAGGGGTTGTGGCAGTGTCCCAGGGAGTTGAGCTCCGAGGTGTTGTCGTCGCAATTTTATCGTTGCACTTCTGGAATACCTGAGTTTCGTCGGCATCGAAAATCTCTTTTATGCAGCTGTTGGTGAGATAACCTCGACGCCACCCAGTACTGGGGCGGGAGTTCGGGAGTATTACCATAACTCGTATAACGGATGCTTTTCGAAGGTTGAGGTAAATGATTTCCGAAGGTTTCTTGGTTATGTGTTGAAGGATGGATACAGCTGGATGTAGGATTTGTTAGTTTTGGGTGAGATTTTATGCTTCGCCTGTATCCCCAACACCTGATTGCATAACCAGAAAGTTTTGGGAGTTTATAAGTGGGAATTCAAGTAGCTCCTAGGATAACTTTCCGACAGATGTATGATATGAAATTGGGGTTCGACGTCTAGTGGTCCGCCTATCCACGGTTGGTTTTATAGTGGTCTTGTTGTGCCTTAAAGAGTCCTTGGCTATGCTGACTCGGGGACGCTTCGAATGTCATGTGCACTGCCTTGTACATGATGGTGTTGTACGATCGAGCCCGTGTGGGCCCCACCACGAAAACTTGGACGAAATCTGTATCATATGTTTGTTCCGGCTTATTCTGCAAGCCAATCCTTGTTTTTGTTTTGAGTTGTGGTATTCGAGTTGCTTCAGTCAAATGTTGATTTCATACCTTTCCTAAGCGGTGTTCTCGTGTTCCTATGTGAATACTAATCCTTCTCGATCACCCAGTTTGTCATGTCAATTCTTGTCAACCGATGTGCTTCTCTTCTAGTGGATCCGATCATTCCTATATTCGCGAGATCAATTCTCAGTTCTTTGCAACGGTGTTTGATTCATCCATCCCAAGTTGCCTTTGTCTTTTCCCGCCCTCCCACCCTTTTTCCCCAAGGACTCAGATCTCTTAATCTAGTAACCATCTTATTGATGCAAAGTCTCTCCATTCTTTTCCGTCAATGTTCTTATCCGGTGATTCTCATGAAGATGTTATACAAGTTATCATTCTTCGTTCTCTTTTCTTATCCGGTGGATCCAAATTCAAGCGTTATTGATCATATCCTTTTCCTCGTTTGAAATACCTTATCATGCCGGTGCCCCTCGTATTCATTCATTTCTCGCAATTCAATTATTCTGGAGTGCTCAAGATATCTCGAAGATTCGTGTTTCCACTCTGCATTCATTCAATATCTTTCGAGGATGTTCTCTCATTCAAGCCATTTAATTTAACCGGTGCAAGCTCTCTTTTCAAGCAATCGTTCAACGGTGTTTCTTTGAGTGGTCCCTAACCCACAGGTCTTTTTCCAGGATCTTACCTGACTCTTCTAATTTTACCGGAGTTATTTCTCAAATCTTTCAAAGTTTGACGTAAGAATGAATTATCATCAGTCTTATGTATTTTCTCCATGATCTGTCAAATTCTTTTCACCGTTGGCTCAACCTTTCTATTCGTCATCCCGGAGTATCTCAACAATTTGGTGGTGTTTCTCGTCGTCATTCTCTGCTTTTGAAGACCGAAGAAGTGTTTCCTCTAAATCTTGGTCCATTCTCTTGAAGATTCATGGCTCTAGCTTTGTGTTATCCTCTCATAATTGTTTTCGATTGTGAGAATTCTTTTCACCTTTCCGAAGCAATTCATGAGTCTTTTCAGTTCAATTGCCCGATGGCCATCATTTTGGGTTATTCATTCTCAGCCTTCAGCTCTCGTTCTCCAAATCTGACCGGTGCTTCGCTAAAGTATTCTCCTATCAGTTCTTGATCTCTTCGTTCTCTTGTATCTAAACTCTCTCATGCATTTTCGTGCATTTGCTAATTCTTACCGGTGATTCATCCCTTTACTTCATTCATTTATAATTCTTATGGTGGTTCGTTCAAGAGTTATTCTCCTTCGTTGTCATACAGATTCATTCGTTCTTCATCCAACCGGTGGATCATCGAAGACCGTCTCAAGTTGCGCTATATCTATCTTAATCCTTTCTACGAGAATAAGTAGTATGCAAAATCCGTTGGTTGTCATCAATCTAAATTGGTGAAGGATGAGCATAACATAATTCTTATTCTTGATTCACCCAAAGGATTAATTCTTTATTCCGGAGGCTCATCAAATTCTTGATTTTCTTTTGTTCATCTTTTCTTTCTCGGAGTTCCAAGCTCTAATTATCATGGAGATCCATCTAAATCATTACAAGGTTTCACCCTGTGTTTTCAACTTCACTTTCCTTTCATTTGATCATTCTTTGTTACCGGAGTTCTTCATGGAGACACTACATGTTGTTTCATAAAGGATTTAATTCCTTCTCGAAGTGTTCATCAAGATTCTTTTCAGAGGAGCTCAAGCATTCTTCATCTTGCAATCCGGAGTGCAATTCTTTCTACCGTATCATTGGAGGTGGTATTATGTCATTCTTGATAATTTGAGTTCATATTTCATGATTCACATGTTGTTAAGAATGAGGTATTTTAAATCCATCAACCTCTTCGTTGGAGTTATCTTGTGTCATGTTTCACCTAAAGCTTTCCCTAAGGATTTTTGCTATTTATGGTGCTCATAAATGACCCAAGTTCTTCATCTATCCCCTCGGTGAAATAAGTTTCTCGTCTTCTTGCTCATATCAATCCAATCTATTGTTTCCATTAGTGGCAGAATTTCACCTCATAATTTCGAAATGTTCTCCATAAGCCCACTACAACCTTGTTCTTTTCGTTGTTGGTTTTCCAACAACTCCGCTCGAACTTTCCCCTAAAGATGATTTTCAAGATCATTTGAGGTAGAAGATATTGTTTTCTCCTTCGTCCATTTCATTCCATTCTTTCATTTGTTCCGGAGGCTTTGTGATATTGCTCTTTTCAATCATCATCTCGAATTATGAGGATCATGTTCTTTCCTTGCTTATCCTTTTATCCGGAGTGTTGTGCCCTCTGCTCAAGTTCTTTTCGCCTTATCAAGTCTTGCTTCTCTTTTCAGTCGGAGTGCTTCCCAAATTATATCATTCTTATTCCTTCTCTATCTTGTTTTAACCGGAGTGGTTCCAATATCTATCTTGGCTTTTAACCTCAAAGTTTCTCGTAATGTCCCTTGTTCCTCTTTTCTAACGGAGTCTTTTCAACTTCATTCATCTTCGTTGTATTCCTTTCTCGAGATGGTTTAACCTTTCAAGGTTCTTTGGTTTCACTCATTTGTCAAAGAAGCAACTTAGTTTTACCTCTCATCTTCCTCTTCCTTTTCCCTCCGGTGCCATTCTAGATCTCGAGACGAGATTCTCTCGTAGTGGTGGAGTGTTGTAACGCCCTGAGACCGTTGCGCCAGGTGTCTTCCAGTTATTCGCTGTTGTTGCCTTGTCATTTTTTTGCGTGTCATGCTTTTCATATCATGTCATCATGTGCATCGCATTTGCATACATGCTCGTCTCATGCATCCGAGCATTTTTCCCAGTTGTCCGTTTTGCATTCCAGCGCTCCTACGTCCTCCGGCGTTCCCTTTTGCCACTTTTCGTGTGCGGGTGTTAAACGTTCTTAGATTGGACTGAGATTTGCCAAGCGGCCTTGGTATACTACCGGTAGACCGCCTATCAAGTTTCCTGCCATTTAGACTTCGTTTGATACTCTAACGGTTAACCGAGGAACCGTATAGGCCTTGTGTGTGTTGCAGGCCAACACCCTTCCAAAGTGGCCCAAAACCCACCTAAACCCCCTCCATCCTCTCGGTCGTTCGATCACGATCGCGTGGCCAAAAACCGCACCTCATTTGGACTCTCCTAGCTCCCTCTACCTATAAATATGTGTCTCCCTCCGAAATTCTCGCGCAGATAAACCCTAACCTTCGTCCACCTCGCGCCGCCAGACAAATTTGTCCACGCCAGACATGTCCGCCCTCCACATTACTCCGGCCAATCCCGTCGTGCCACCTCAGCAGGACTGCCGGTCCTGGCCAATGGCATCGCGCCACCTGTCCCCGTCGCCCTTCTCTCTCCTCCCCACCGCGCCACGGCCCACAGAGCCCACGGCCGGCCCGCGTCGGGCCGCGCCGGGCCCGCTTGCACCCCGCCGTCCGACCGTGCAGTGCGCACTCGCGCACCGCGCGCCGACCGGCTCCCTGTCGCGGCTCGCCGCCGTTTCCCGTCGCCAGCCACCGTCGTTGGCTGCGCGCCGCCGCCGCACGCGCCAACCACCGACGTTGACTGCTCGCCCACCGAGCGCCGCGCCGCCACCTGCCATCTTCCCGCCGGCCATCGCCGCCACTCACCACGGGCTCGCCGGAGATGGCCCGCCTCTCCGGAGTCCACCTAGCCACCAGAGCCGCTGGATCCTCGCCGGAGTTCGAGTCCGGCCAGATCTGGACCGGGTTGGATCAGATCCACCACCTCACCGATCCAAACGGCCTCCCTCGTCTCGGATCTCCTCATCCCGCTCTGTCTCATCCCGCGTTGACTTTTTGGAGGTCTATTTTTCTCTAGGTCTCCAGATCTGCATATTTTCGAGCCCTGTTCATTGCATCATAACTCTGCCATCGTAGCTCCATTTCATGCGGGTGGCATATCAAATTGTTCGTCTCGATGTCCTCTTCATTTCATTCCATTGCACCATGCCTGTTTCAGTCCATATTGATGCCCTAAATGCTGTTGCAAGAGTGCTATAAAATGTTAGGTTCTGATTCTTATCAGATCCTGGACATTTGTCATTTTTGCCATTATTAATGTGTGCATCCTATGAACTTGAGCCCTACATGTGTTTTGATGTATGCCATGCCATCTTTATAGGGGTGTATGCCATGTATTTTTGTGATCAATGTGGTGACTAGCACAAGCATGCAAAGTAGCTCTCGTGATGTTGCTGATTTCAGGGACTTTGTCGATGTCAAAACTGGCGGATCTCGGGTAGGGGGTCCCGAACTGGGCGTCTAAGGAGGATGGTAATAGGAGGCAGGGGACACAATGTTTTACCCAGGTTCGGGCCCTCTTGATGGAGGTAAAACCCCACGTCCTGCTTGATTATTCTTGGTAATATGAGTAGTACAAGAGTTGACCTACCACGAGATTGGAGAGGCTAAACCCTAAAAGCTAGCCTATGGTATGATTGTCTGTTGTCCTACGGACTAAAACCCTCCGGTTTATATAGACACCAGAGGGGGCTAGGGTTACACAAGGTCGGTTACAAAGGAGGAGATATACATATTCGTATTGCCTAGCTTGCCTTCCACACCAAGTAGAGTCCCATCCGGACACGGGACGAAGTCTTCAATCTTGTATCTTCATAGTCCAACAGTCCGGCCAAAGGATATAGTCCGGCTGTCCGGAGACCCCCTAATCTAGGACTCCCTCAGTAGCCCCTGAACCAGGCTTCAATGACGATGAGTCTGGCGCGCGGTGTTGTCTTTGGCATTGCAAGGTGGGTTCCTCCTCCGAATACACCACAAAAGAGTTTGAATACAAGGATAGTGTCCGACCCTACAAAATAAGTTCCACATACCACCATAGAGAGAGTAATATTTCCACAAATCCAATCTGCTGACACGTTTTGGCAGCATGACATCATGCCATGGCCCGGTAATTATTCGAACCGTTTTTCCTTAACCAGCCCCGCACATAACGTGAGGCAGTTTCTTGACACGTCTTGTCAAAGCAGAGACTGTGTTCCCCTTATTACGGGATTCTCATCAATACGGACGTGGGTAACCCAACCGCGCCATCAATTACGGCGCTTGGGGGATAAGCGAGTTTTACCAGGCAAGTGGGGGCGTATAGTTTAGCCCGCCCTTATAAAGGGATAAGACCTCACCTTTTTCTACCCACGCTTTCTTCCTCCTTGCTCATCCATTCTCGCGCACTCGAGCTCCAGCGCCCAAGTCCGCATCCTCCTCCTCAACTCTTTCCAAAACATGTCCGGAGCGGGAGGCAAGTGGATGGACGGAGGAGCACATCAAAAAGTTGCGCGGAGCCGGATACTTAGCCGCGGACATCGCGCACCTGCTGCCAGCCGCGGGGCAGGTCATCCCTACCCCAGAACCTCACGAGAGGGTGGTCTTCCTCCCCCACTTTGTCCGTGGACTAGGGTTTCCCCTCCATCCATTTTTCCGCGGCCTCGTGTTCTATTATGGGCTGGACTTTCATGATCTGGCCCCGAACTTCATCCTCAACATCTCGGCGTTCATCGTCGTGTGCGAGGCCTTCCTCCGCATCCGGTGTCAGGACCCCAATTCCAAGTCACATCGATCTAGCCGGTAACACCTCATATCACTTTGCGGCCTCACGCACGGTATTCCCACGGGTGTCGCCTTACCATGGCTCGGGACCGTTTGCGCCTTTTGGCTCACGTATATGACAGTGTCGCTAGCATCCATATGACAGAGAACCCGGGCCGACATAACTAGTCATGAAACCAAAGTGGCACTAACTTACGGGGACGGGCATACATGAATCAACATCGAGCATGTCGGTCAGCGGCGTGCGAATCCGGGCTGTAGCACTGGGCTAACAGGACTCCGGTGAACCGGGCTATAGCAGGCTAGGCAGGACTCCGGATGTCACCGCGTGACATTTCCCCGAAGGGACAGACATAGGAACAAAGTGAATCACATGCCGGACAGTCAAGTATTCCGGAGCAGTAGTGTTGGGCTAGCAGGACTCCGGTGAACCGAGCTGTAGCGGACTACTATGGCTCATGGAAGCACAAGACTACATTTCCCCATAAGAGAGGCTACTAAGGATAAACAACTAGGTTGTCGGATCCCACACATACCAAGCATTTCAATCATACACACAATATGCTCAATATGTGCAATACAACATGGCATCACAACAAGACTCTATGACTCGGAGTATTTATTCATTAGGCTCCGAGGAGCCAAGAATTACAAACATGGGTCTCATGACCCAACATTCAGAGCATACAAGCAACAAGCACATGCGGAAGCTTAACTTGTCTGAGTACAGACAACTACAAATGAAGAAGGCTCAGAAGCCTGACTATCTACAAGACCCTCCCAAGGGTACAAGATCGTAGCTGAGGTATCAAGCTAAACGTCGAAGTCCACACGGAACTACTAGCGAGACTGACGTCTCTGCAAAACATAAAATAGGCAAACGTGAGTACAAATGTACCCAGCAAGACTTACATCAGAACTATCTACATATGCATCAATATCAACAAAGGGGTGGTGGAGTTTAACTGCAGCAAGCCAGCTTTGACTTAGTGGCTAACCTGAACTACGACTGCAAGTAACTCTTTTGAGGTGGCGCACACGAGTCCACATATTCACCATATCAATACTCCACTATGGATCCGCTCCCATCTCCCTACGAGAAGGCCATCCATAGCACTCACGCTTATCTTTCGCATTTTAGAGTATCCACTTTCACTTGTCTATGAACTATGCAAGGGGTCCAAGTTTCCATATCTGAGGAATCCGACTATTCGAATAGATAATGATAACCCTGCAGGGGTGTACTTCTTCACACACGCTCTCGCCACTTACCACCATGTACACAACGTGTATCTCGGCAACCTTCAAGCGGAAGCCTGGCGAGGGAGTCGGCCATGACCTGACTAACCAACAAGTCTCTAGTACAGGTTTATCGCCTATTCGGGTTCCATCCGCAAGGAGATCCGGCCGGGGTGTCGCTCACGGCCCCAAACGATGTGTGCAGGGTTCCCAAGCCCACCATCCGGGTGCCACTTGGTACACCGTGCCACTGTGCCTAGTCTGTCCCAAGCCCACCTATACCGGGTGCCACTTGATAGACTACTAACACTACCTACAAACACCAGAAACTAGTTGCAACTCCTCGACAGAGATCGAGTTGATTAATAAGTCAAGAGGTGCACTTAAGCATTCCAATGCGTGGTAGTAGCTGTTCATGGATCACAAACACAGAACTCGGTTCCTAAGGACGGCTACAACGAGACAACCCACCATGTACTCCTACATGGCCTCTCATCGCTACCTTTACCAAATCGTGTTCACACACTTAGCTCACACGCAGTAGGACATGTTCAACACCATTCCAATTCATCCCCGATGAATCGGACCTGACTCAACTCTAAGCAGTAGCAGGCATGGAAAACAAGAATGAATGAGTAGGCACATCAGGGCTCAAACAACTCCTACCCATGCTAGTGGGTTTCATCTAATTACTATGGCAATGACAGGTCATGCAGAGGAGAGGGGGTTCAGCTACCGCAGCATGTAACAGTTGAAACGTTGTTGTCCTAATGCAGTAAAAGAGAGCAGGAGCGAGAGAGTGGTATTATATCAGGATGAACAAGGGGTTTTTGCTTGCCTGACACTTCTGAAGAGGAACACACTTCATCGGTGTCATCGTTCTCGTCGCCGGAACATACGTCTACCGAGGGGGAACAAACACCGGCAAACAAGAGGGAACACAATCAATGCGATGCAACAATATGATGCATGATCATGACATGGCAATATGCTGTGATTTGGGCTAATGCAACATAAAGTCATCTTAATTGAAGTGGAATTCAAACTATATCAAATTCCAACTCCAAATCTATTATGAAAATTTGCCCTAATCATGTTTCATCCTAAACAGTGAGGTTAACTTGCTCAAACATGCATGAAAATGGTACAGATGGATTCCTTGAATTTTTCTGATAATTTTTCATATATAAATTATTTCATTTGGAGTTATAGATAATTTTCTATGATTTTTAGAAGTTTTGGGCATTTTCTGGAATTTCCTGAATAAACTTAAATCCAGAAAATGATTTATAGCGTCAGCATGATGACTGCACGACGTCAGCAGGTCAACAACACCAATCCAGGTCAAACCTGACGGCTGGGACCCACACGTCAGTGTCTCAGGGCTGCTTTGGGTGGATGACAGGTGGGCCCGGTCAGCGCTGACTAGGCCATGGTCAGCGCTGACACGTGGGGTCCACGGCATTAGCACTAATCTAACAGAAAAATTAGACTAACCTAATTAGGCTCAGGGGCCCACATGGCAGTGGCTCAAGGGGGTTTTTAGAGTGGTCATTAGCAGCTAATGAGACTGCCACGGCAGCATCGCCGGAGCTCAACGCCGACGACCTGGGAACGTGGCGGTGATGATCGGAACGGCGGCTCTGGCGACCAAATCGATGGCCGAGCCCATCTACGAGGAGGTGGGGCTCGTGCGCATCCAACGGTGGCAGGGGGAGGGCGTGAGGTAGCCGGAGTTGACGACGGCGAGCACTTGGGCGGTGGCCGGAGATCGAGCGTCGGCGGAAACGACGCTACAGCGAACGGCAGGAGCAGTGGGTGGGAGTTTTGGGCTTTTGGCATCGCGCTGAGCATGGTGGTATGCTTAGACGCGACGTGTGTGAGCTCTAGCCATGGCGGCGACATGGCCGGCGGCGACGGGTTCTCGGGATCGACAGAGGCGACGGCTACGCGGCGAGATCGAGCTCGGGGAGAGAGAGGGGAGGCGTAGGAGCTCACAGTGGAGAGGAAGAGGTGGTCAGCGAGCTCGGAGGCGACCGGAGTTCAACAAATCGGGCGACGGCGACCGGCGGGTCCGAGGTAGAAGACGAGCTCGAAGGCGTCTCTTCAAGGTGTCCGGGCTCGTGGGACTGGGCGTAGAGGTGCGCCGCGGCGAGGCGGTGCTCGTGGGCTAGCTGGCTTGGCGTGGGCAGGTCGGTGGCCACAACGAACGGCGACGGTGGCGACGGCTCCGTTCGGTGGTGCTGCGGGAGAGAGCAGAGGAGGGGAGGGGCGACCAGAGGGGAGGGGAGTGGACGAGGGGGGTCGGGGGGTGCCTGGCAATGCCAGGGCGATGGGGAGACAGGCAGGGAGGCAGGAAGTGGCCGGCGCGTGCCGGCGCGCGGCGAGCACACGCCCTCCTGCCTACTGGCAGGAGGTTGAAGACGGTGGGGGCGCCTGCTGGGCTGGGCCGCAGCTGGGCCGCCAGGTAGGTTAGGTAGGTGGCCTAGTGGCCTTTCGTTTTTCTTTTGTTTCTGTTTTTCTAATTTTGCAATTTGTTTTTGATTTAGCAAAAACAGCAAATCATTTCTATAAATCCTGAAATTAATTATGGGCAATAACTGAACTTTCTCAGAGGCCCTTAGCTATTTCCAGAATTTCTGGAGCATTTAATAATATTTATAGCAATTAAATGCCCCAATTCAAATACTTTATGAATTAGTTCAATTATTGAGAATGGCCTAAAAATATTTGCATCATTTTTGGCAGAGGTTTTCACCTTTAACAAAAATAATGAACATTTTCAAAGGCATTTTGGAATCATTGAAGATTATTTTAGGTTGAACCTATTTGACTTGATCTGGTGCTAGGGTTTCAACAATCACCCATTTCAACTTTCGGAATATAGACATGATGCACACATGAAGCTAGCCTAGAGCATTACCAGAAGCTAGGGATGTGACATCTGGCCCCACTTCGGCCTGTGGCTAAAGACCTTCAATATCAAGCCGAAGGTGGTGGGCAGCCAACAAGCGGAATGCGGCGGAGCCATTGTGGGCAAAATGCCCAACGTTGCATGGCTCGAGGGCTCCTTCGTGGAGACCGTAAAGGGGTGGCAATCGGGGTGGTTCTACATCACCGAGCCGCGCGACACCAACTGGGTGGCGGCCCCCGACTTTCGATCCGGAATCCCAACGCATCTCACTTCCTGGAAGGAGAAGGGCCTGTCCTGGGGTTCATCGGTGGAGCTGGACGGACACCAGAAGTGTATTCGGAACATGACAAGCAAGAAACTTAAGCTTGTCAACATAGTCCAGGTCATGCTCTTTCGCCGGATCCTCCCGTGTCAACAACGGGATTTCAACTTATGCGAGTTCGACCCGGCCCGGCACCAGACTCTAAGTGAGCTCTTCGACACGATGCACAAAGACGTCTGGAGGGTGTTGTTCAAGGGCGCTGAGGTCCCTCCCTTCCTCGCCGAGGACCGCGGGCTAAGCGCGAAGCGCCCTGCAAATCCGGTAAGTTCTGTACATCTGGTAGGATATTTATTTCCCATAGCTTAACCACATGCGGGGTCTGAGCTCCCATGCCTTTGATAGGACTGGGTGGAGGCATCGGAGCAGATTGACTGTCCGGCCCCTCTGCCCGAAGACACTGTGAACGCTCTCCTGACGGAGATGCTGACTCCGGCTCCTTATAAGGTGCCGGAGAAGACCAAGAAGAAGGCCAAGGGAACCCGAAAGAGTTCCCGGCGCCGGGTGGTATCGGACTCATCGTCCGATAACTCCGCGACGCACTCCTCCATGAAGACGAGGAGGAAGATGAAGATGCTCCCCCTCCAGCCGGGGGAGACAAGAAAAGGAAGGTCTCCCCAACCGGGGAGGCCGAAGGGTCCAAGAAAGGAAGGACTCTCCTTCCGGACTGCTCAACCACCGTCGCCGAAGGCGAAGACGAGTGGCTACTCAGGGCCAAGCCCCTAGCAAAGTCTTAAGTATTCAGATTCTAGAGTAACTCATAGCATACCTTTGTCGCACCGCTTCTCCTGACGCCGAATATGATTATGCAGACCGCCCCAAGCCCGTATCGACGTATCCTCATCGGACAGCTCCTTGGATTTATCGGATATGGATAGCGATCCACTTCCGACCGCCTCCTCCCCTTGCCCTACGGACAATGCCGAGCTATTGTCTCAAGGGGCACCGAGCCGGGGGGAGACAGTCCCGGAGGCGCCTCAAGGCGACCTTCCGGACTCCAGGAGCAAAGGGAGCAAGGCTCCCGGGGGCTCCAAGTTCGGCTCTCAGCCGAACATCGCGCCGGAACCTCCAATGGTTCCGGACTCGGGTAGGCGGCTCCCTTCCGACAGGGGTAAGACGCCCGTGCCGGTGACCTCTGTCCATCCAGAGGCACCGGACAACCTGCTAGGAGCGCTTCACGACGCTTCCATCGACGAAGAGCACCGCACTATTATGAGTGCGGTGATCAAGAAGGTTCAGTCCGCCAAGAGCGGACTGACTGAAGCCTATGCTAGCCTTTTAACAGGTTTTGAGGTAAGTATTTAAAATATAGGAAAAATATTACCGCATAGACAGTAGCCCCTGATGCTCTGTTTGGTGTTCTCAAAGAAAAGCCGAATAGAGGATCAAATAATATCCGCAGGAGTCTAATATAAGTATGTCTATATGCGTATGCAGGCTTCGCTGCTAACCTCTGCCGCACTGACTGCGGAGGTCGCCGCACTGAAGCAGGACCTTGTGGGGTCCGAGAAAGAGCTCGGCCTTGCAAAGAGGCAACTCGAGGAGAACAGAGGTAAGTAATACCTTGTCTATAGATATATATATACAAAAAAAAGATGCGATTGCAAAATGACAGGATCATCATGAATTTGCCAGGGGCCACGACCGAAGTGGCGACCCTAAAGCAAGCGTTGTCCGAGGCCGAAGACAAAGCGGCCAAGGAGCGCACCGAGCGGGAAAAGCACGAGGCACGGGTGGGCGAGGTGCAGCAAGAGCTCCAAGCTCTCGTGATGAAGACGAGGCATTGGAACTTGACTCGAAGACGCGAGAGTCTGAGCTTGTCACGGCCCTTGAGAGCGCAAAGAATGCCAAGGCTTAAGCCCAAAAGGCCCTCCAGGAGATTGAGGTGATGAGGAAGATAGCGGCAGGTAAGGCATTCAATATGCAAAGCAAGCATGTGAAAGTAAATTACTTGTTACTTACCCGAATCCGGAGCTCTCCAGGAGCATTCGCAGATTTGCCCCGCAGCATCTCGGATGCCGCAAAGTTTTACCAGGCCGAGGAGGGAAGCTCGATGGAGAAGCTTTTCTGGTCTTAGTATACTGGGACCAAACACCCGATGCCTATGAGAGACCAGCTGAAGCAACTGGTTGAGCTGCACAAGGCGGACGAACAGGCCATGAGGGGCCTTATAGTCCGGATGTGGCCTAGCGACGCCCTTCCCAACAGCTACTTCGGCCTGGTGAGGCGGCTTGTGGATGCCTGCCCATGGCTGGAAGTCATCAAGCGGTCCGTCTGCATCGAAGGTGCACGCCGGGCTTTTGCCCGTGCGAAGGTGCACTGGGCCAAGATGGACGCCAAGAAGCTGGTGAAGGAGGGGCCGCCACAGGGCAAGGAGCATCGCCACCCCAAGATGTATTATGAGGATGTCCTGAAGGGTGCCCGTCTTGTAGCGGACGAGTGTGTGAAAGATGTAATATTTGAATGAACTTGCTCGTGTGATCCTGTGTTATGAAAACTTGTTCATATGCGCTATGCAACACTTGTTTGAATTTAAAATATTACCTTCTGTTCGGCTATTTATCAAATCTGAGAGATGGCTAGTCGTCGGCTTCTGCCCCCATGCCATGAGTGCTGGGGTGTTTGGGGTAAACCTGAGCACTCTTGTTCCCATTTTTGGGTCCTTCGAGGGAGGTGCTCAGCACAACGAACAAGGCAATCAGACTATAATGCTTTATCACTCTCACTTAGCCATAGAATTCTATAATTTTAAATTTTGGTGAAGCCCCTAGTATTCGGAAGGCCGAATTCGGGGCACTATACACACCTTAAGCTGGACAAAGCCGACTCCTCGCTCTAAGCGGCATAAGTCTTTAGGGACTCGAAACCTCTCGAACAGCAACCAGTCTCTTGCCTTATCATGACAGTCAGTTTTAGCTTTCTCTACTGAGGTGCTTAGCCCAGCAGAACCGGGGCACAATCGTAGTAGTTCTCCCAATGCTACCTTAGCCGATATAGCGGAACGTAAGGTACCAAAACATGGGAGCCAGGCAAACCCAACTATTGACCCAAAACATTATGGGGTATGCTTAAGCCCCTAGAGTACTGGTCATACCAGAGTGTACGGGTGCTGGATGTTATGAACATATACATATATATAAAAAGAAGAATAGAGAATGCAATAATAGTCTAGTGCTATGCATTGTTTATTCAAAAAGGTGCGTTAAAGCAGAATGATACAGGTAGCGTGATAAGCAAAAGGTAGGACTATTTGACATGTCCCCTCCAAGGGCAAGCGGAGGAATGGTATTAAAGCAAGTATTTCACTCGTAATCATAATCCACCTGGGAGTTCTGTGGTGCGACGTAGCTTTCTGCCTCCTTGGTTGCTGCATCATGTGTTCGGCCATCATACTGCCGGACAGGGTTTCCAGAGATTAAAGTCCTAAAAGAGAGAAAAATAATAAAGCGGGAAGCCCCTAGTGCGGTTAAGCCGCGTCTTGGGGCGTCCCGTAGTCGTGCCCCCCTCCCCACCTATGCCCATGGTATTTTCAATGCGTAATTATGTACGCATGGCACGGATTTCGCTGTTTGGCTGGTACTGGAGTGGGGGCGATTGCTATGCGAGCTCGGAATGTGCCACGCAGTCTTGTTGCCGATTACTCCGAGCGCGCTTGAAGGTGTCCGGGTCTTGAATCGTCGAACTGGTGGAGTGCCTTAAGAGGCTGCTTTGCGCTTCTGCTGTGAGGGCCACAGTGTGCTCCTCCGTACGGAGAGAGCGCTCTGTGTTTCCATTAACTGCGATGACCCCCCGAGGTCCTGGCATCTTGAGCTTAAGGTATGCATAATACGGTACCGCATTGAATCTCGCAAATGCGGTTCGCCTGAGTAGTGCATGATAGCCACTACGGAACGGGACTATATCACAGATTAACTCCTCGCTTCGGAAGTTATCCGGGGATCCGAAGACCACTTCCAGTGTGACTGAGCCTGTGCAATGGGCCTCTACACCTGGTATGACGCCTTTTAAGGTCATTTTTGTGGGTTTGATCCTTGAGGGGTCTATACCCATTTTGCGCATTGTGTCCTGATAAAGCAGGTTCAGGCTGCTGCCGCCATCCATAAGGACTCAAGTGAGGTGAAAGCCGTCAATGATTGGGTCTAGGACCAGTGCGGTGAATCCGCCATGACGGATACTAGTGGGGTGGTCCCTGCGATCGAAGGTGATCGGACAAGAGGACCATGGGTTGAACTTTGGGGCGACTAGCTCCAATGCATATACGTCCCTTAGCGCACGCTTCCGCTCCCTCTTAGAGATGTGGGTTGCGTATATCATGTTCACCGTCCGCACTTGTGGGGGGAACCTCTTCTGTCCTCCGGTGTTCGGCTGCCGGGGCTCCTCCTCGTCATCGCTATGTGACCCCTTATCTTTGTTTTCGGCATTTAACTTGCCGGCCTGCTTGAACACCCAACAATCCCTGTTGGTGTGGTTGGCTGGCTTGTCGGGGGTGCTGTGTATTTGACACGAGCGGTTGAGTATACGGTCCAAACTGGACGGGTCCGGAGTGCTTCTTTTGAATGGCTTTTTCCGCTAACCGTGTTTAGAGCCTTTGAATCCGGCATTGACTGTCGTATCCTCGGTATTGTCGCTGTTAATGAGGCGCTTGTATTTGTTACGACGTGACCTGCCATTGCCATCCTTGGTATCCGAAGTATCATGGTTCTTTGATATGTTATTGCTGCGAGCCAGCCAGCTATCTTCTGCCGCACAAAAGCGGGTCATGAGTGTTGTGAGGGCTGCCATAGATTTCGGCTTTTCCTGGCCAAGGTGCCGGGTGAGCCACTCATCGCAGATATTGTGCTTAAAAGCTACTAGGGCCTCTACATCTGAACAGTCGACGATTTGATTTTTCTTTGTTAGGAATCGTGTCCAGAATTTCCTGGCCGATTCCTCTGGCTGCTGAATTATGTGGCTCAAGTCATCGGCGTCTTGTGGTCGCACATAAGTGCCCTGGAAGTTGTCGAGGAATGCGGCTTCCAGATCTTCCCAACAGCCAATGGACTCTGCTGGCAAGCTGTTGAGCCAATGCCGAGCTAGTCCTTTGAGCTTGAGTGGGAGGTATTTGATGGCGTGTAGATCATCACCGCGGGCCATGTGGATGTGCAGGAGGAAATCCTCGATCCATACCGCAGGATTTGTCGTGCCGTCGTATGATTCTATATTTACGGGTTTGAAACCCTCTGGGATTTGATGATCCATTACTTCGTCTGTGAAGCATAGGGGCTGTGCGGCGCCTCTGTACTGGGCTATATCGCGACGCAGCTCAAATGAGTCTTGCCCGCTGTGTTCGGCCCGGCCGGACTTACTTTTACTGTATCCGGCGTGACGATTATCGTCTCGCATAGTGGCGCGCCCTCATGATCCGTAGATTGATCTTTCATGTTTTGCTTTGTCCTCCAATATGTCTTGCAGGTCTGGCGTATTTCCCCATGCCTTGACATTTTTATTTGAGTGGCGTCGGAGTGTGGGCTGAGCTTTTGGCTGAAATGCCTCTCTGTCGCGGCCACGAGGTGGCCGGTCAGCCGCATCATATGCCGAAGATGTAGGTTTGAGTGCTTCCTCCTCCAGTCTGGGTAGCAACCTACGCTTTGGGTAACTCTTGGAGGGGCATTCGAGTTTATATTCCTCGGCCGCAAGGACTTTAGTCCATCTATCAGCTAGCAAATATTGATCAGCTTGAAGCTGCTGTTGCTTTTTCTTAAGGCTATTTGTCGTGGCTATAAGTCGGTGCTTGAAGCGCTCTTGTTCGACGGGATCCTCAGGCACGACGAATTCATCATCGTCAAGGCTTGCCTCATCTTGGAAGGGAGGCATGTAATTATCATCCTCCGCCTCTCCATCTGCCGCTCTATCGGGAGGGCTGGCTTCTCCATCCTCCTGCCCTAAATCTTGCTGGAGGGGATTTTTGTCGTATTCGGCACTGTCCGGAGTGGTATTATCTCCTGTGCCGGTGTCACCGCTTTTGCTTTGGCGAGACTTAGAGCGGCGCCGCTGACGTCGGCGCTTGGGTTGCTTCTTGGAGGGGTCATCCTCCGCTGTCTCGTCACCATTGCCTTCTTTGGGTGTGTCCACCATGAATATATCATATGATGAGGTGGCAGTCTAGTGCCCTATGGGCAGTGGTTCCTCTTCATCTCCCGCATCGTCGTCCATACCATCGATGTCCTAGGAGTCGAAATCGAGCATGTCGATTAAGTCGTCGACAGTGGCAACTAAGTGGGTGGTGGGTGGGCAGCGAATTTCTTCGTCATCCGCATCCCAATCCTGCCGGACATAGTTCGGCCAGGACTCTCCTGACAAGGAGAGATACCTTAATGAGTTCAGTATGTCGCCGAAGGGCGAGTGCTGAAAGATATCCGCGGAGGTAAAATCCATGATCGGCGCCCAGTCGGATTCGATAGGCACAGGCGCAAGCGGTTCGGAGTCCGTGGCCGGGGAAGTATCCGGCAGTGTGGCATCACGGCTCTCGTGAAGGGTAAGGTCGATATCCGGCTCGATCGCCGCTGAGGATGTGGCCTCCGTGGCGGGGTCTATCCACCCGTCCATGGATGGCGCAACTGGTTTCGAATTGAGGGTCGGAGCGGTTGCCGGTGCGATCTCCTGGACACTGTCTGATGGCAGAGCTAAATCATGCTCATCGTGACCGCGTGGCGCACTAAGCAGGGGCTCGAATCCGTCGAAGATCAAGTCTCCGCGGATATAGGCCGTGTAGTTTAAGCTTCCAAACCTGACCGGATGGCCAGGGGCGTAACTCTCGATCTGCTCCAGATGGCCAAGCGAGTTGGCCCGCAGTGCGAAGCCGCCGAATACAAAGATATGTCCGGGGAGAAAAGTCTCACCCTGGACTGCATCACTATCGATGATCGAAGGAGCCATCAAGCCTAATGGTGACGACACAGAGGAACTCTCAATGAAAGCACCAATGTCAGTGTCAAAACCGGTGGATCTCAGGTAGGGGGTCCCGAACTGTGTGTCTAAGGCGGATGGTAATAGGAGGCAGGGGACACGATGTTTTACCCAGGTTCGGGCCCTCTTGATGGAGGTAAAAACCTATGTCCTGCTTGATTATTCTTGGTAATATGAGTAGTACAAGAGTTGATCTACCACGAGATCGGAGAGGCTAAACCCTAAAAGCTAGCCTATGGTATGATTGTCTGTTGTCCTACGGACTAAAACCCTCCGGTTTATATAGACACCGGAGGGGGCTAGGGTTACACAAGGTCGGTTACAAAGGAGGATATATACATATTCGTATTGCCTAGCTTGCCTTCCACGCCAAGTAGAGTCCCATCCGGACACGGGACGAAGTCTTCAATCTTGTATCTTCATAGTCCAACGGTCCGGCCAAAGGATATAGTCCGGCTGTCCGGAGACCCCCTAATCCAGGACTCCCTCGGACTTAGAATTTCACTAAGTCTTTTTCCTGTTGTTACTTTATGCCATGTATTCATGTTGCTACAGAGTGATCCATGCCTCTTTTGAGCATGTTCAGTAAGGATGATTTTGAGATATTGTTATGCTCTATCCATACATGTCTTTGTTTGCAATTATGGAGTACCCTAGCATGACTCAATCTTCCTCTACTTTTGCTATAAAATGTTCCTGGCAGATTGTTTACATGTTATTCAATTTTGGCGAGGTTGTTGTAGTTGATCCATGCATGCTATGAGAGTGTTCTTGCCATGTTTAGCTTATTGATCATGTCTTCTTGCTGGGTGTATGCTTAGTTTGTCATGCCATGCCTTGTGGTGAGTGCATCGAGCTCGCAAACATGCCTACGTAACTCTGTTTTTGCCATGTCCAGTTTTCTGCTAAGTCTGAATCTGTTAACGAATCTTGCTATGTTTACATGGTTGCCATTGTATTTTCTGATCCCTTTTGTCTTATGGTCAGTAAGGGACTTTTGTTATATGCTTTGAGTAAATTCATGCCATGCCTTGTATTGCTATGATCTGATCCTGTAGCATGTTGTTATCTTGCTCTAAACATTGCTTCCTGATGTTAAATCATGTCATGTTGTTATTTTCACTAAGTCTGTTAACCTGATATCTTTTGCACTTTTGTCATGCTTGTTTGAACCTGCTATTGTGTGATTTAGCTGTAGCTCAGTGTTCATCTTTTGTCAAGCATCTTGATTATATCACTACCATGTGATTTGTTGCTATGTTGGAGTGCAGTAGCTTAGTTTATTGTTGCATTCTAGATGGCATCATGTTAATCGTAGTTTTGTGCCATTATTGTTTTGCTTGCCATTTGCAAAACGTGCATCCGATTCCGGTGATCCTTATATCGATTTCGACCGAAATCAACTCATCTTTCCAGCGACACTCTTGGTTTGCCAAGTTGAGGCCTGGTTCAATCTTTTCCTTCCGGAGCACGCATATGCATTGCATATCACATCTCGCATATCATGCCATGTTTTGCATCATGTTTCTTGCGCATTGCACCGTGGTTGATTGTGGTTTCCTTTGCTTGTGTTCTTGTCTTGGGTAGAGCCGGGAGACGAGTTCGTGTTCGAGGTACCCGTTGAGTACGCTTACGAGGATCAAGCTTTCGTCTTCTCGGAGAACTTTGCAGGCAAGATGACCATACCCTCGAAATCACTTCTATCTTTGCTTGCTAGTTTCTCGCTCTTTTGCTATGCCTATGATGCGATACCTACCACTTGCTTTATCATGCCTCCCATATTGCCATGTCAAGCCTCTAACCCACCTTGTCCTAGCAAACCATTGTTTGGCTATGTTACCACTTTGCTCAGCCCCTCTTATAGCGTTGTTAGTTGCAGGTGAAGATTGGAGTTTGTTCCATGTTGGAACATGATTATTGTTGGGATATCACAATATCTCTTATTTAATTTAATGCATCTATATACTTGGTAAAGGGTGGAAGGCTCGGCCTTATGCCTGGTGTTTTGTTCCACTCTTGCCGCCCTAGTTTCCGTCATACCGGTGTCATGTTCCTTGATTTTGCGTTCCTTACGCGGTTGGGTTATAATGGGAACCCCTTGATAGTTTGCCTTGAGTAAAACTCCTCCAGCAAGGCCCAACCTTGGTTTTACCATTTGCACTAACAACCTATCACCTTCCCTTGGGTTCTGCAGACTGAAGGGTCATCTTTATTTTAACCCCCCCCCCCGGGCCAGTGCTCCTCTGAGTGTTGGTCCGAACCAAGCTGCCTGCGGGGCCACCTCGGGGAAACTTGAGGGTTGGTTTTACTCGTAGCTAGTCTCATCCGGTGTTGCCCTGAGAAAGAGATATGTGCAGCTCCTATCGGGATGTCGGCGCATCGCGCGGCTTTGCTGGTCTTGTTTTACCATTGTCTAAATGTCCGAAGATTATGAAAATTTTCACGAAATTCCTCCCTTCAAAGTCAAGGCTAACCCAAGCATCCTGATAAACAATGAATATTATCCATGGTTACGGTGCAATAAGCAAAGCACACAAGCGAAGAAAAAGTGAAGACTTTCTGTCCACAACTATTATGATGATACCATGCCAACTTTCAACCTTTTCCTAGTTCATTTGAAATGCATGTTGTAACAGACGAGTTTCTGCCATTTTGTACACGAAGTGCATCTAGTTTTTGTCGTAACCCTCTCAACTTTTTAGCACATGCTATGTGGGTGAAATGATGATACCATGCCAAATTTCAACCTTTTCGGAGTTCATTTGTAGTGCTTTTCATTTTCAGGGTCATATAGCTCAAAAAAATCAGTAAATGCATGAAAAATAACGAATGAAGTCGGAAAGGGTTGAAAATTGATGATGTGGATTTTAATGGTGCATTTTGAACACACAAAAAGCCTGGAGTTCAAATAAGTTCAAAAAATGAAATCCCTTTGTAACAGACGAGTTTCCGTATGAAACCCTGATACTTAGAAAGAGATTGTCCGTTTTGTACACAAAGTGCATCCAATTTTTGTCGTAACCCTCTCAACTTTTTTGCACATACTATGTGGGTGAAATGATGATACCATGCCAACTTTCAACCTTTTCAGAGTTCATTTGTAGTGATTTTCATTTTCAGGGTCATATAGCTCAAAAAATCAATAAATGCATGAAAAATAACAAATGAAGTCAGAAAGGGTTGAAAATTGATGATGTGGCTTTGAATGGTGCATTTTCAATTTTTGGGTCATTTAGCTCAAATAATGAACGAATATAAAAAAGAATGATCTGGAAAACTGTTATGAAACTCTAATAGAAAAATAATAAGCAAAAAGAATTTTCATAAAACTTTTATAAACCTCTAGTATTATTGAAACTAAAATTATATAAAATTTATGCAACTAAAATTATCAAATTATTTTCTATTCAAAACATTATAAAGCAAAAAGAATTTTCATAAATAAATAAAAAATAAAATAAATAAGTAGAAACAAAATAAAATAAATAAGTAGAAACAAAATAAACTTTAAAATAAGTAGAAAAAAAAACAAAATTTAATAAAATAAATAAAAAAGAAAAAAGAATCATGGAAAAAAGGAAAAATAAACAAAATTATCAAAGTATTTTCTGTTCAAAATCATTAAAAGCAAAAAGAATTTTCATAAAGAACTTTTTTTGTTAGAAACTTTAATAGCAAAATTACATAATAAGTAAGTAATTAGAAACAAAATAAAAAAGTTAAATAAAGCAAAAAAGAAAAGAAATAAACTGGGGGAAAGCAACCTACTGGGCCACCACGGCCTGAATACGACTAGAAACCCACCCATGGGCCAGGATTCAGGCCCGTAGAAGGCCCAATATAGATATATGTGTTTAGGCCCGAAAGCCTGCATTTGAGAGGAGCTCGAGAGGGCAGCGGGAGTGGGGCTTATAAACCACTCTCGAGCTCCCTCAGCTAGCGAGGTGGGACTAAACTTTCGTGCCGCGATGCGGCAGCACAAGGCCTTTAGTCCCGGTTGGTGCCGCCAACCGGGACTAAAGGTGTCCATTGGTACCGGTTCATGGTAACCAGAACCAATGCCCATCCTTTAGTCCCGGTTGGTGCCACCGGGACCAAGAGGCCTTTGGTCCCGGCTGGTGGCACCAACCGGGACTAAAGGGGGCATTGGTCCCGGTTGGTGGCACGAACTGGGACCAATGCTCTGTCTATATAATCAACACTTGTGAAAAATTCCGTTCGGTTCTTTGATCCCGCCCCTCTGCCTCGTCGTCGCCGTCGTCGCCGCGCGCCATCCCGCGCCCCTCCGACATCGTCCCGCGTCGCGCCGACATCGTCGCCGCCCCGTGCCACCCCTGCCCCAACGTGGCCGCCCTCTGCCCCGACCTCGGCGTCGCCGCCCTCTGCCGTGCCTCATCGTTGCCGCCCAGTGAGCCCCCTCCCTTTCCCTGCACCGCCGCCCCTACCTGCTCTGCTTTGCCACGCGCCGCCGCCGCCGCCCCGGCCTGCTCTCGATCTGGTTTTTGTAGATGTATATATATGGATGTATATATGGATGTATGGATGTATGTATATATGGATGTTGTATGTATATGTATATATGTGCAGATGTATGTATGGTCCATGGATGTGTATGCATTGATGTATGATTTTTTTGTTCATAGATTTTTTTGTCGATTTATGTATATATATGTTCACATATATATGTGCATATTTAGAAAAAAAATTGTGTTGCAAAAGTTACATTTAAGGTTAGTTGATTTAGTGCATTTTTGGTTATTAGTTCTACTGTTAGTGCATTTTAGGATAGTAGATTCTAGGTTAGTGGATCGGAGAGGAAAAAGTAAAATAATGAAAAGGAAGAAAAGAGGAAGAAAGAAGAAGGAAGAAGAAGAAAAGGAAGGAGAGGAAAAAGGAAAATAAGAAGAGGAAGAAGGAGAAGAAGAAGGAGAATAAGAGAGAGGAAGAAGTGGAGAAATAAATAAGAAGAGGAAAAAAGAAGAAAAAAATGAGGAGAAGAAGAAAGGAATAGAGGACAAGACTCTATTCCTTTCTTCTTCTCCTCTTTTTTTTCTTCGATCTTCTCCTCTATTCCTTTCTTCTTCTCCTCTTTTTTTTCTTCTTCTTCCTCTTCTTATTTTTTATCGGGTATGTCGTTGTCGATATACCTCCTCCCTGATAACTTCGACATGAGAGGGGGGGTCAATAAATAATATAACTAGCTAGTTAAACTAGTTTATTTTTAGTAAGTACTACTTTATTTTATTTATAGTAAGTGCTTAGTAGTTGAACTAGTTGATTTAATAAAACTACTTTATTTACTATAGAAGTAGTTTATTTTTAGTAAGTACTACTTTATTTTATTTATAGTAAGTGTTTATTAGTTGAACTAGTTGATTTAATAAAACTACTTTATTTTACTATATATAGAAGTAGTTTATTTTTAGTAAGTACTACTTTATTTTATTTATAGTAAGTGCTTAATTAGTAGTTGAACTAGTTGATTTAATAAAACTACTTTATTTTACTATCGAAGTAGTTTATTTTTAGCAAGAAAATTAAAAGAACTAGTTTATTTTTTTAGTTCAAGCAATTATTCCCGCATCGACGTCGGCGGTGCCTATCCCGCATCCTCGTCATCGACTCGGTGGAGGAGGCCGGCTTGATCAGAGGGGCCATGTCCGGGACTGGGCTCCGCCGAGCTGGTATTGGGAGGTGCTACCTTCCGGGGGGAACCAGATCCTCTAACATTAAGAAGGAAAGTTACAGAAGCTACAATCCTCTAACTTTCCTTCTTGCAATCCATATGATTAAGGGTAAAATGATTTAAATTAATATGCAAATTACAGATTTAATATTTACATTCATAATCATTACATACAGACAATTTGATGGTGAAATAAAATCAATTATAGATTATTTATATCTACAGTAAATATCAATAGTAAATAATCCGTTAAACATATCTAACATTCCTTCTTCATTTTACACTATGATTACACTGTAGCACCGTGACTTTACTTCTCTAAGTTAGAGGATCCGCCTCCCGTCCGGGCGGCGTAGGTTGGTCAGGAGCCAGCCCGTCGTTGACTCGATCCTCGTTTGGTGGCGGTCGCGTGGGCCAGTGACGGTGCCTAGGCTTTCGGACACCGCGGAGGTGGTATGTCACTGTTGGGGAACTTAGTAATTTCAAAAAATTTCCTACGCACACGCAAGATCATGGTGATGCATAGCAACGAGAGGGGAGAGTGTGATCTACGTACCCTTGTAAACCGACAGCGGAAGTGTTAGCACAACGTGGTTGATGTAGTCGTACGTCTTCACGGCCCGACCGATCAAGCACCGAAACTACGGCACCTCCGAGTTTTAGCACACGTTCAGCTCGATGACGATCCCCGGACTCCGATCCAGCAAAGCGTCGGGGAAGAGTTCCATCAGCACGACGGCGTGGTGACGATCTTGATGTTCTACCGTCGCAGGGCTTCGCCTAAGCACCGCTACAATATTATCGAGGATTATGGTGGAAGGGGGCACCGCACACGGCTAAGAAAACGATCACGTGGATCAACTTGTGTGTCTAGGGGTGCCCCCTACCCCCGTATATAAAGGAGCAAGGGGAGGAGGCCGGCCGTCCCTATAGGCGCGCCAAGGAGGAGTCCTCCTAGTAGGAGTAGGACTCCTACTAGGAGGGGGGAGGAAGTGGGGAGGGAGAAGGAAAGGGGGGCGCCCCCCCCCTCTCCTAGTCCAATTCGGACCAGGGGGGAGGAGGCGCACGGCCCACCCTCGCTGCCCCTCTCTCTTTCCACTAAGGCCCATATGGCCCATTACTTCTTCCGGTAGGGTTCCAGTAACCCTCCGGCTCTCCGGTTTTCTCCGAAATCACCCGGAACACTTCCGGTGTCCGAATATAGCCGCCCAATATATCAATCTTTATGTCTCGACCATTTCAAGACTCCTCGTTATGTCCGTGATCACATCCGGGACTCCGAACTGACTTCGGTACATCAAAACTCATAAACTCATAATATAACTGTCATCGAAACCTTAAGCGTGCGGACCCTACAGGTTTGAGAACAATGTAGACATGACCGAGACTCGTCTCCGGTCAATAACCAATAGCGGAACCTGGATGCTCATATTTGCTCCTACATATTCTACGAAGATCTTTATCGATCAGACCGCATAACAACATATGTTGTTCCCTTTGTCATCGGTATGTTACTTGCCCGAGATTCGATCGTCGGTATCTCAATACCTAGTTCAATCTCTTTACCGGCAAGTCTCTTTACTCGTTTCGTAATACATCATCTCGCAACTAACTCATTAGTTGCAATGCTTGCAAGGCTTATGTGATGTGCATTACTGAGAGGGCCCAGAGATACCTCTCCGACAATCAGAGTGACAAATCCTAATCTTGAAATACGCCAACCCAACATGTACCTTTGGAGACACCTGTAGAGCTCCTTTATAATCACCCTGTTACGTTGTGACGTTTGGTAGCACACAAAGTGTTCCTCCGGCAAACGGGAGTTGCATAATCTCATAGTCATAGGAACATGTATAAGTCATGAAGAAAGCAATAGCAACACACTAAACGATCGGGTGCTAAGCTAATGGCATGGGTCATGTCAATCACATCATTCTCCTAATAATGTGATCCCGTTAATCAAATGACAACACATGTCTATGGTTAGGAAACATAACCATCTTTGATTAACGAGCTAGTCAAGTAGAGGCATACTAGTGACGTTTAGTTTGTCTATGTATTCACACAAGTATTATGTTTTCGGATAATACAATTCTAGCAAGAATAATAAACATTTATCATGATATAAGGAAATAAAATAATAACATTATTATTGCCTCTAGGGCATATTTCCTTCAGTCTCCGACTTGCACTAGAGTCAATAATCTAGATTACACAGTAATGATTCTAACACCCATGGAGCTTTGGTGCTGATCATGTTTTGCTCGTGGAAGAGGCGGGTATGCAACATTCAGATCCGTATGTATCTTGCAAATCTCTATGTCTCCCACCTGGACTAGATCCCGGATGGAATTGAAGCGTCTCTTGATGTGCTTGGTTCTCTTGTGAAATCTGGATTCCTTTGCCAAGGCAATTGCACCAGTATTTTCACAAAAGATTTTCATTGGACCCGATGCACTAGGTATGACACCTAGATCGGATATGAACTCCTTCATCCAGACTCCTTCGTTTGCTGCTTCCGAAGCAGCTATGTACTCCGCTTCACATGTAGATCCCGCCACAAGAGTTTGTTTAGAACTGCACCAACTGACAGCTCCACCATTTAATGTAAAGACGTATCCGGTTTGCGATTTAGAATCGTCCGGATCAGTGTCAAAGCTTTCATCAACGTAACCATTTACGATGAGCTCTTTGTCACCTCCATATATGAGAAACATATCCTTAGTCCTTTTCAGGTATTTCAGGATGTTCTTGACCGCTGTCCAGTGATCCATTCCTGGATTACTTTGGTACCTCCCTGCTAGACTTATAGCAAGACACACATCAGGTCTGGTACACAGCATTGCATACATGATAGAGCCTATGGCTGAAGCATAGGGAACATTTTTCATTTTCTCTCTATCTTCTGCATTAGTCGGGCATTGAGTCTTACTCAATTTCACACCTTGTAACACAGGCAAGAATCCTTTCTTTGCTTGATCCATTTTGAACTTTTTCAAAACTTTGTCAAGGTATGTGCTTTGTGAAAGTCCAATTAAGCGTCTTGATCTGTCTCTATAGATCTTAATGCCCAATATGTAAGCAGCTTCACCGAGGTATTTCATTGAAAAACTCTTATTCAAGTATCCCTTTATGCTATCCAGAAATTCTATATCATTTCCGATTAGTAATATGTCATCTACATATAATATCAGAAATGCTACAGAGCTCCCACTCACTTTCTTGTAAATACAGGCTTCTCCAAAAGTCTGTACAAAACCAAATGCTTTGATCACACTATCAAAGCGTTTATTCCAACTCCGAGAGGCTTGCACCAGTCCATAAATGGATCGCTGGAGCTTGCACACTTTGTTAGCTCCTTTTGGATCGACAAAACCTTCCGGCTGCATCATATACAACTCTTCTTCTAGAAATCCACTCAGGAATGCAGTTTTGACATCCATCTGCCAAATTTCATAATCATAAAATGCGGCAATTGCTAACATGATTCGGACAGACTTAAGCATCGCTACGGGTGATAAGGTCTCATCGTAGTCAATCCCTTGAACTTGTCGAAAACCTTTTGCGACAAGTCGAGCTTTGTAGACAGTAACATTACCGTCAGCGTCAGTCTTCTTCTTAAAGATCCATTTATTCTCAATTGCTTGCCGATCATTGGGCAAGTCAACCAAAGTCCATACTTTGTTCTCATACATGGATCCCATCTCAGATTTCATGGCTTCAAGCCATTTTGCGGAATTTGGGCTCACCATCGCTTCTCCATAGTTCATAGGTTCATCATGATCTAGTAGCATGACTTCCAGAACAGGATTACCATACCACTCTGGTGCGGATCTTACTCTGGTTGATCTACGAGGTTCAGTAGTATCTTGTTCTGAAGTTTCATGATCATCATCATTAGCTTCCTCACTAATTGGTGTAGGTGTCACAGAAACTGGTTTCTGTGATGTACTACTTTCCAATAAGGGAGCAGGTACAGTTACCTCATCAAGTTCTACTTTCCTCCCATTCACTTCTTTCGAGAGAAACTCCTTCTCTAGAAAGTTTCCGAATTTAGCAACAAAAGTTTTGCCTTCGGATCTGTGATAGAAGGTGTATCCAATAGTTTCCTTTGGATATCCTATGAAGACACATTTCTCCGATTTGGGTTCGAGCTTATCAGGTTGAAGCTTTTTCACATAAGCATCGCAACCCCAAACTTTCAGAAACGACAACTTTGGTTTCTTGCCAAACCACAGTTCATAAGGCGTCATCTCAATGGATTTTGATGGTGCCCTATTTAACGTGAATGCGGCTGTCTCTAGAGCATAACCCCAAAATGATAGTGGTAAATCAGTAAGAGACATCATAGATCGCACCATATCAAGTAAAGTACGATTACGACGTTCGGACACACCATTACGTTGTGGTGTTCCGGGTGGCGTGATTTGCGAAACTATTCCGCATTGTTTCAAATGTACACCAAACTCGTAACTCAAATATTCTCCTCCACGATCAGATCGTAGGAATTTTATTTTCTTGTTACGATGATTTTCAACTTCACTCTGAAATTCTTTGAACTTTTCAAATGTTTCAGACTTATGTTTCATTAAGTAGATATACACGTATCTGCTTAAGTCATCTGTGAAGGTGAGAAAATAACGATATCCGCCACGAGCCTCAACATTCATCGGACCACATACATCTGTATGTATGATTTCCAACAAATCTGTTGCTCTCTCCATAGTACCGGAGAATGGTGTTTTTGTCATCTTACCCATAAGGCATGGTTCGCAAGTACCAAGCGATTCATAATCAAGTGGTTCCAAAAGTCCATCAGTATGGAGTTTCTTCATGCTCTTTACACCGATATGACCCAAACGGCAGTGCCACAAATAAGTTGCACTATCATTATCAACTCTGCATCTTTTGGCTTCAACATTATGAATATGTGTGTCACTACTATCGAGATTTAATAAGAGTAGACCACTCTTTAAGGGTGCATGACCATAAAAGATATTACTCATATAAATAGAACAACCATTATTCTCTGATTTAAATGAATAACCGTCTCGCATCAAACAAGATCCAGATATAATGTTCATGCTTAACGTTGGCACCAAATAACAATTATTTAGGTCTAATACTAATCCCGAAGGTAGATGTAGAGGTAGCGTGCCGACCGCGATCACATCGACTTTGGAACCATTTCCCACGCGCATCGTCACCTCATCCTTAGCCAATCTTCGCTTAATCCGTAGTCCCTGTTTCGAGTTGCAAATGTTAGCAACAGAACCAGTATCAAATACCCAGGTGCTACTGCGAGCATTAGTAAGGTACACATCAATAACATGTATATCACATATACCTTTGTTCACCTTGCCATCCTTCTTATCCACCAAATACTTGGGGCAGTTCTGCTTCCAGTGACCAGTCTGCTTGCAGTAGAAGCACTCAGTTTCAGGCTTAGGTCCAGGTTTGGGTTTCTTCTCTTGAGTAGCAACTTGCTTGCTATTCTTTTTGAAGTTCCCCTTCTTCTTCCCTTTGCCCTTTTTCTTGAAACTAGTGCTCCTTCTTGATTTCTACCTCCGCAGCTTTCAGCATTGCGAAGAGCTCGGGAATAGTCTTATTCATCCCTTGCATATTATAGTTCATCACGAAGCTCTTGTAGCTTGGTGGTAGTGATTGGAGAATTCTGTCAATGAATCAATCATCTGGAAGATTAACTCCCAATTGAATCAAGTGATTATTATACCCAGACATTTTGAGTATATGCTCACTGACAGAACTGTTCTCCTCCATCTTGCAGCTATAGAACTTATTGGAGACTTCATATCTCTCAATCCGGGCATTTGCTTGAAATATTAACTTCAACTCCTGGAACATCTCATATGCTCCATGACGTTCAAAACGTTGTTGAAGTCCCGATTCTAAGCCGTAAAGCATGGCACACTGAACTATCGAGTAGTCATCAACTTTGCTCTGCTAGACGTTCATAACATCTGGTGTTGCTCCAGCAGCAGGCCTGGCACCCAGCGGTGCTTCCAGGACGTAATTCTTCTGTGCAGCAATGAGGATAATCCTCAAGTTACGGACCCAGTCCGTGTAATTGCTACCATCATCTTTCAACTTTGCTTTCTCAAGGAACGCATTAAAATTCAACGGAACAACATCATGGGCCATCTATCTACAATCAAACATAAACAAGCAAGATACTATCAGGTACTAAGTTCATGATAAATTTAGGTTTGATTAATCATATTACTAAAGAACTCCCACTTAGATAGACATCCCTCTAATCCTCTAAGTGATTACGTGATCCAAATCAACTAAACCATGTCCGATCATCACGTGAGATGGAGTAGTTTCATTGGTGAACATCACTATGTTGATCATATCTACTATATGATTCACGCTCGACCTTTCGGTCTCCGTGTTCCGAGGCCATATCTGTATATGCTTGGCTCGTCAAGTATAACCTGAGTATTCCGCATGTGCAACTGTTTTGCACCCGTTGTATTTGAACGTAGAGCCTATCACACCCGATCATCACGTGGTGTCTCAGCACGAAGAACTTTCGCAACGGTGCATACTCAGGGAGAACACTTCTTGATAATTAGTGAGAGATCATCTTAAAATGCTACCATCAATCAAAGCAAGATAAGATGCATAAAAGATAAACATCACATGCAATCAATATAAGTGATATGATATAGCCATTATCATCTTGTGCTTGTGATCTCCATCTTTGAAGCACCGTCGTGATCACCATCGTCACCGGCGCGACACCTTGATCACCATCGTAGCATCGTTGTCGTCTTGCCAATCTTATGCTTCCACGACTATCGCTACCGCTTAGTGATAAAGTAAAGCATTACAGCGCAATTGCATTGCATACAATAAAGCGACAACCATATGGCTCCTGCCAGTTGCCGATAACTTGGTTACAAAACATGATCATCTCATACAATAAAATTTTAGCATCATGTCTTGACCATATCACATCACAACATGCCCTGCAAAAACAAGTTAGACGTCCTCTACTTTGTTGTTGCAAGTTTACGTGGCTGCTACGGGCTTAAGCAAGAACCAATCTTACCTACGCATCAAAACCACAACGATAGTTTGTCAAGTTGGTGATGTTTTAACCTTCGCAAGGACCGGGCGTAGCCACACTCGGTTCAACTAAAGTTGGAGAAACTGTCACCCGCTAGCCACCTTTGTGCAAAGCACGTCGGGAGAACCAGTCTCGCGTAAGCGTACGCGTAATGTCGGTCCGGGCCGCTTCGTCCAACAATACCGCCGAACCAAAGTATGACATGTTGGTAAGCAGTATGACTTATATCGCCCACAACTCACTTGTGTTCTACTCGTGCATATAACATCAACACATAAAACCTAGGCTCGGATGCCACTGTTGGGGAACGTAGTAATTTCAAAAAAATTCCTACGCACACGCAAGATCATGGTGATGCATAGCAACGAGAGGGGAGAGTGTGATCTACGTACCCTTGTAGACCGACAGCGGAAGTGTTAGCACAACGCGGTTGATGTAGTCGTACGTCTTCACGGCCCGACCGATCAAGCACTGAAACTACGGCACCTCCGAGTTTTAGCACACGTTCAGCTCGATGACGATCCCCGGACTCCGATCCAGCAAAGCGTCGGGGAAGAGTTCCGTCAGCATGACGGCATGGTGATGATCTTGATGTTCTACCTTCGCAGGGCTTCGCCTAAGCACCGCTACAATATTATCGAGGATTATGGTGGAAGGGGGCACCGCACACGGCTAAGAAAACGATCACGTGGATCAACTTGTGTGTCTAGGGGTGCCCCCTACCCCCGTATATAAAGGAGCAAGGGGAGGAGGCCGGCCAGCCCTATAGGCGCGCCAAGGAGGAGTCCTCCTCCTAGTAGGAGTAGGACTCCTACTAGGAGGGGGAAGGAAGTGGGGAGGGAGAAGGAAAGGGGGGCGCCGCCCCCCTCTCCTCGTCCAATTCGGACCAGGGGGAGGAGGCGCGCGGCCCACCCTGGCTGCCCCTCTCTCTTTCCATTAAGGCTCATATGGCCCATTACTTCTTCCGGTAGGGTTCCGGTAACCCTCCGGCTCTCCGGTTTTCTTCGAAATCACCCGGAACACTTCCGGTGTCCGAATATAGCCGCCCAATATATCAATCTTTATGTCTCGACCATTTCGAGACTCCTCGTTATGTCCGTGATCACATCCGGGACTCCGAACTAACTTCGGTACATCAAAACCCATAAACTCATAATATATTGTCATCGAAACCTTAAGCGTGCGGACCCTACGGGTTCGAGAACAATGTAGACATGACCGAGACTCGTCTCCGGTCAATAACCAATAGCGGACCTGGATGCTCATATTGGCTCCTACATATTCTATGAAGATCTTTATCGGTCAGACCGCATAACAACATACGTTGTTCCCTTTTTCATCGGTATGTTACTTCCCCGAGATTCGATCATTGGTATCTCAATACCTAGTTCAATCTCGTTGCCGGCAAGTCTCTTTACTCGTTTCGTAATACATCATCTCGCAACTAACTCATTAGTTACAATGCTTGCAAGGCTTATGTGATGTGCATTACCGAGAGGGCCCAGAGATACCTCTCCGACAATCGGAGTGACAAATCCTAATCTCGAAATACGCCAACCCAACATGTACCTCTGGAGACACCTGTAGAGCTCCTTTATAATCACCCAGTTACGTTGTGACGTTTGGTAGCACACAAAGTGTTCCTCCGGCAAATGGGAGTTGCATAATCTCATAGTCATAGGAACATTTATAAGTCATGAAGAAAGCAATAGCAACACACTAAACGATCGGGTGCTAAGCTAATGGAATGGGTCATGTCAATCACATCATTCTCCTAATAATGTGATCCCGTTAATCAAATGGCAACACATGTCTATGGTTAGGAAACATAACCATCTTTGATTAACGAGCTAGTCAAGTAGAGGCATACTAGTGACGTTTAGTTTGTCTATGTATTCACACAAGTATTATGTTTCCGGATAATACAATTCTAGCATGAATAATAAACATTTATCGTGATATAAGGAAATAAAATAATAACATTATTATTGCCTCTAGGGCATATTTCCTTCAGTCACCGTGTCAGCGAGGAGGACGAGCACGTCCGTCGCTACATGGTTGCGTTGGTGGGCAGGTTCGACAATACCTGGCAGGTTCTGATACGTCTCCAATGTATCTATAATTTTTGATTGCTCCATGCTATATTATCTACTGTTTTGGACATTATTGGGCTTTATTATCCACTTTTATATTATTTTTGGGACTAACCTATTAACCGAAGGCCCAGCCCAGAATTGATGTTTTTGCCTGTTTTAGGGTTTCAAAGAAAAGGAATATCAAACGGAGTCCAAACGGAATGAAATATTTGGGAACGTGATTTTCTCAACGAACAAGACCCGGGAGACTTGGACCCTACGTCAAGAAAGGAAACAGGAGGCCATGAGGTAGGGGGCGCGCCTGCCTACCCCAGGCGCGCCCTCCACCCTCGTGGGCCCCCTGTTGCTCCACCGACGTACTCCTTCCTCCTATATATACCTACGTACCCCCAAACGATCAGATACGGAGCCAAAACCCCAATTCCACCGCCGTAACTTTTTGTATCCACGAGATCCCATCTTGGGGCCTGTTCCGGAGCTCCGCCAGAGGGGGCATCGATCACGGAGGGCTTCTACATCAACACCATAGCCTCTCTGATGAAGTGTGAGTAGTTTACCTCAGACCTACGGGTCCATAGTTAGTAGCTTGATGGCTTCTTCTCTCTTTTTGGATCTCAATACAATGTTCTCCCCCTCTCTTGTGGGGAACTATTCGATGTAATCTTCTTATTGCGGTGTGCTTGTTGAGACCGATGAATTGTGGGTTTATGATCAAGTCTATCTATGAACAATATTTGAATCTTCTCTGAATTCTTTTATGTATGATTGGTTATCTTTGCAAGTCTCTTCGAATTATCAGTTTGGTTTGGCCTACTAGATTGATCTTTCTTGCAATGGGAGAAGTGCTTAGCTTTGGGTTCAATCTTGCGGTGTCCTTTCCCAGTGACAGTAGGGGCAGCAAGGCACGTATTGTATTGTTGCCATCGAGGATAACAAGATGGGGTTTTATTCATATTGCATGAGTCTATCCCTCTACATCATGTCATCTTGCTTAAGGCGTTACTCTGTTTTTAACTTAATACTCTAGATGCATGCTGGATAGCGGTCGATGAGTGGAGTAATAGTAGTAGATGCAGGCAGGAGTCGGTCTACTTGTCTCGGACGTGATGCCTATATACATGATCATACCTAGATATTCTCATAACTATGCTCAATTCTGTCAATTGCTCAACGGTTATTTGTTCACCCACCGTAGAATACTTATGCTCTTGAGAGAAGCCACTAGTGAAACCTGTGGCCCCGGGGTCTATCTTTATCATACTGATCTCCTACTACTTAGTTATTTCCTTTGCTATTTACTTTGCCTTTATTTTACTTTGCATCTTTATCACAAAAATACCAAAAATATTATCTTATCATATCTATCAGATCTCACTCTCGTAAGTGGCCTTATAGGGATTGACAACCCCTATTTGCGTTGGTTGCGAGGATTTATTTGTTTTGTGCAGGTACGAGGGACTCGCGCGTAGCCTCCTACTGGATTGATACCTTGGTTCTCAAAAACTAAGGGAAATACTTACGCTACTTTGCTGCATCATCCCTTCCTCTTCGGGGAAAACCAATGCAGTGCTCAAGAGGTAGCAAGAAGGATTTCTGGCACCATTGTCGGGGAGGTCTACGCAAAAGTCAACATACCATGTACCCATCACATACCCTTATCTCCCGCATTACATTATTTGCCATTTGCCTCTCGTTTTCCTCTCCCCCCACTTCACCCTTGCCGTTTTATTCGCCCTCTCTCTCTCTATCCTCCCTCTCTTTCTCTATTTGCCTCTTTTTGCCCGCTTGCTTTTTGTTTGCTTGTGTGTTAGTTTGTTTGCTTGTCGTTATGGCTAGTCCTTTACCTTCTGCCTCTATGTCTGAAATTGGGGAAACTATTGTCGATAATAATTCTGATGCTCCTACTAAAGAACCCACTATCTCACATACAAAAAGATTCCATGTTGGTAGTGGTAATATTATTGGAAAAGGAGTTATTCAAGATTTCTTTACTTGTGTCGGTGCTTTACCTTCTATGGGAAGTACTATCCTTCATAGAACTAGTAGTCTTGCGGACGCTATTGCCATGCTTGTAGTTGAACTTGAAAGAAAATTCATGCACATGCATCCTTCCATACAAAGGATTTTTCTGGAATTTTCTAATATTGAGCATTCTTCTGTTAAGCGTGCCGCTACTATCTTTTTGGCTCATGAGTTTAGATTAATAATAAAAGAGGTCAAAGAAATCTTTGCACATTATAGGGTAGACGCTTGCCGTCCTCCCATAGAGGCTATTCTCTTTGATCAAGAAGAAATAATGTGTTTTCAATCTCTAGACTATGTTGCTTTCAATGAAAATCTTAGAAAAAGGGTTCCTACCAATGTTTTAGTTGACAGAATCTCTGAACTTAATGATGATTTGTCTACTCGAAATAATGAACTAGTATATTCTCTTGAATATAGGCTCACAAAGTTCTGTCAAAAGAATGCTTATAATGATGAATTGGTTGTGCAATATGAAGGACCAAAGGAGGAACCTATACCTCCCAAGGTTGATCTTGGGGACTTTTGTCTCATTAAATTTAGCCATTTTGATTACTTTTGCTTGCCTCCAAGAAAACTTGCCACCGAACGTAGAGAATATGAGATGAGATTTAATAATCTATCTTACTATTATGGCAATACCTAGATCTATTCTTCCTTGTTATGCCTAGCTAGGGGCGTTAAACGATAGCGCTTGTTGGGAGGCAACCCAATTTTATTTTTATTCCTTGCTTTTTGCTCCTGTTTAGTAATAAATAATTTATCTAGCCTCTGTTTTGGTTGTGTTTTTTGTGTTTAATTAGTGTTTGTGCCAAGTAGAACCGTTGGGAAGACTTGGGGAAAGTCTTGTTGAACTTGCTGTAAAAAACAGAAACTTTAGCGCTCACGAGAACTGCTGTCATCTTTATTTGGAAAGTGATATTTAGTTAATTCTTTTTTCAGATGATTAATAGATAAATACCTCACGTCCATCAATTTATTTTAGAATTTTTGGGGTTCCGTATCTTACGCTAGCTACAGATTACTACAGACTGTTCTATTTTTGACAGATTCTGTTTTTCGTGTGTTGTTTGCTTATTTTGATGAATCTATGGCTAGTAAAATAGTTTATAAACCATAGAGAAGTTGGAATACATTAGGTATAATACCATTATAAATAAATAATGAGTTCATTACAGTACCTTGAAGTGGTCTTTTATTTTCTTTCGCTAACGGAGCTCACGAGATTTTCTACTTTAAGTTTTGTGTTGTGAAGTTTTCAAGTTTTGGGTAAAGATTTGATGGATTATGGAATAAGGAGTGGCAAGAGCCTAAGCTTGGGGATGCCCATGGCACCCCCAATATAATCTAAGGACACCTAAAAGCCAAAGCTTGGGGATGCCCCGGAAGGCATCCCCTCTTTCGTCTACTTCTATCGGTAACTTTACTTGGAGCTATATTTTTATTTGCCACATGATATGTGTTTTGCTTGGAGCGTCTTGTATGATTTGAGTCTTTATTTCTAAGTTTACCACAATCATCCTTGCTGTACACACCTTTTCAGAGTGCCATACATGAATTGGAATTTGTTAGAATACTCTATGTGCTTCGCTTATATCTTTTGAGTTATATAATTTTGCTCTAGTACTTCACTTATATATTTTAGAGCACGGTGGTGGATTTGTTTTATAGAAACTATTGATATCTCATGCTTCACTTAGATTATTTTGAGTCTTAATAGCATGGCAATTTGCTTTAAATCCTAATATGCTAGGTATTCAATAATAATAAAATTCTCTTATGAAGTGTGTTGAATACTATGATAAGTTTGATACTTGATAATTGTTTTGAGATATAAAGATGGTGATATTAAAGTCATGCTAGTTGAGTAGTTGTAAATTTGAGAAATACTTGTGTTGAAGCTTGTGATTCCCATAGCATGCACGTATGGTGAACCGTTATGTGATGAGGTCGGAGCATGATTTATTTTTTTGATTGCCTTCCTTATGAGTGGCGGTCGGGGACGAGCGATGGTCTTTTCCTACCAATCTATCCTCCTAGGAGCATGTGCGTAATATTTTGCTTTGATAACTTGTAGATTTTTGCAATAAGTATATGAGTTATTTATAACTAATGTTGAGTCCATGGATTATACGCATTCTCACCCTTCCACCTTTGCTAGCCTCACTAATACCGCGCACCTTTCGCCGGTATCATACACCCATCATATACCTTCCTCAAAACAGCCACCATACCTACCTATTATGGCATTTCCATAGCCATTCCGAGATATATTGCCATGCAACTTTCCACCGTTCCGTTTATTATGACACACTCCATCATTTTCATATTGCTTAGCATGATCATGTAGTTGACAACGTATTTGTGGCAAAGCCACCATTCATAATTCTTCCATCGTGTCACTCTTGATTCATTGCATATCCCGGTACATCGTCGGAGGCATTCATATAAAGTCATATTTTGTTCTAAGTATCGAGTTGTAATTGTTGAGTTGTAAGAAAAATAAAAGTGTGATGATCATCATTATTAGAGCATTGTCCCAGTGAGGAAAGGATGATGGAGACTATGATTCCCCCACAAGTCGGGATGAGACTCCGGACAAAAAAAAGAAAGAAAAGAGGCCATAAAAAAGTGAAAAGGCCCAAATAAAAAAAAGAAAAGAAAGAAAAAATGAGAGAAAAAGAGAGAAGGGACAATGTTACTATCCTTTTACCACACTTGTGCTTCAAAGTAGCACCATGATGTTCATAGTAGAGAGTCTCTCATGTTATCACTTTCATATACTAGTGGGAATCTTTCATTATAGAACTTGTCTTGTATATTCCAATGATGGGCGTCCTCAAAATGCCCTAGGTCTTCATGAGCAAGCAAGTTGGATGCACACCCACTTAGTTTTTTTTTGAGATTTCATATACTTATAGCTCTAGTGCATCCATTACATGGCAATCCCTACTCACTCACATTGATATCTATTGATGGGCATCTCCATAGCCCATTGACATGCCTAGTTGATGTGAGACTATCTTCTTCCTTTTTGTCTTCTCCACAACCACCACTCTATTCCACCTATAGTGCTATATCCATGGCTCACGCTCATGTATTGCGTGAAGATTGAAAAAGTTTTGAGAATGTCAAAAGTATGAAACAATTGTTTGGCTTGTCATCGGGGTTGTGCATGATTTAAATATTTTGTGTGGTGAAGATAGAGCATAGCCAGACTATATGATTTTGTAGGGATAACTTTCTTTAGCCATGTTATTTTGAGAAGACATAATTGCTTTGTTAGTATGCTTGAAGTATTATTATTTTTATGTCAATATGAACTTTTGTCTTGAATCTTTCGGATCTGAATACTCATACCACAATTAAGAAGAATTACATTAAAATTATGCCAAGTAGCACTCCGCATCAAAAATTCTGTTTTTATCATTTACCTACTCGAGGACGAGCAGGAATTAAGCTTGGGGATGCTTGATACGCCTCCAACGTATCTATAATTTTTTATTGCTCCATGCTATATTATCTACTGTTTTGGACATTATTGGGCTTTATTATCCACTTTTATATTATTTTTGGGACTGACCTATTAACCGAAGGCCCAGCCCAGAATTGCTGTTTTTTGCCTGTTTTAGGGTTTCGAAGAAAAGGAATATCAAACGGAGTCCAAACGGAATGAAATATTTGGGAACGTGATTTTCTCAACGAACAAGACCCGGGAGACTTGGACCCTACGTCAAGAAAGGAAACAGGAGGCCACGAGGTAGGGGGCGCGCCTGCCTACCCCAGGCGCGCCCTCCACCCTTGTGGGCCCCCTGTTGCTCCACCGACGTACTCCTTCCTCCTATATATACCTACATACCCCTAAACGATCAGATACGGAGCCAAAACCCCAATTCCACCGCCGTAACTTTCTGTATCCACGAGATCCCATCTTGGGGCCTATTCTGGAGCTCCGCCGGAGGGGGCATCGATCACGGAGGGCTTCTACATCAACACCATAGCCTCTCTGATGAAGTGTGAGTAGTTTACCTCAGACCTACGGGTCCATAGTTAGTAGCTTGATGGCTTCTTCTCTCTTTTTTGATCTCAATACAATGTTCTCTCCCTCTCTTGTGGAGAACTATTCGATGTAATCTTCTTTTTGCGGTGTGTTTGTTGAGACCGATGAATTGTGGGTTTATGATCAAGTCTATCTATGAACAATATTTGAATCTTCTCTGAATTCTTTTATGTATGATTGGTTAGCTTTGCAAGTCTCTTCGAATTATCAGTTTGGTTTGGCCTACTAGATTGATCTTTCTTGCAATGGGAGAAGTGCTTAGCTTTGGGTTCAATCTTGCGGTGTCCTTTCCCAGTGACAGTAGGGGCAACAAGGCACATATTGTATTGTTGCCATCGAGGATAACAAGATGGGGTTTTCTTCATGTTGCATGAGTCTATCACTCTACATCATGTCATCTTGCTTAAGGCGTTACTCTGTTTTTAACTTAATACTCTAGATGCATGCTGGATAGTGGTCGGTGAGTGGAGTAATAGTACTAGATGCAGGCAGGAGTCGGTCTACTTGTCTCGGACGTGATGCCTATATACATGATCATACCTAGATATTCTCATAACTATGCTCAGTTCTGTCAATTGCTCAACAGTAATTTGTTCAACCACCGTAGAATACTTATGCTCTCGAGAGAAGCCACTAGTGAAACTATGGCCCCCGGGTCTATCTTTATCATATTGATCTCCTACTAGTTAGTTATTTCCTTTTCTATTTACTTTGCCTTTATTTTACTTTGCATCTTTATCACAAAAATACCAAAAATATTGTCTTATCATATCTATCAGATCTCACTCTCGTAAGTGGCCTTATAGGGATTGACAACCCCTATTTGCGTTGGTTGCGAGGATTTATTTGTTTTGTGCAGGTACGAGGGACTCGTGCGTAGCCTCCTACTGGATTGATACCTTGGTTCTCAAAAACTGAGGGAAATACTTACGCTACTTTGCTGCATCATCCCTTCCTCTTCGGGGAAAACCAACGCAGTGCTCAAGAGGTAGCAGGTTCTTCAGGGATCTCACTGGAGCGATCCTGTGATGGTTCCTTCTCTTTGGGTGTCCACCGCCCGTGCCGATACCCGTCGGGCGCTATGGTTCTAGCTGTACTAGCGATGTTATATGTATGATAGTATTCGAGGTGTATTAGTGATAATATTCGACGATGTACGGACGCAAGAGATGATGTAGTTTTGCTTATAATTGAATGCATCCTAATTTGAATACTACTTTATTTTGCGATTTGATTTTGCTGATTGAATGCTCAAATTGGAAAACTACTCCTACTTTGAATGCTAAAATTGGAGAGCACTATGCAAGGCGTATGCATATGATTAGTTGATAGCTTATAGGGTTTTTGTTTTCGCAGAAATCTAGGAGCCCCCCTCCATCATCCCCGCCGTCGTTCCCGTCACCGACCCCCTCCGACCTCGAGGTGAGACCAGCCAAATCCTTTTTTAGAAAGATAATTAAACGATATTTCGGGTTGACTTTAAGTCTGTCGAGTCTCCACCATATATGAGAGGACGAAGAAGCCCGACTGTTATCGTGGGGGTCATTTCTCCTTCTTCTCTGGGTGCTAGACCTTTGTTATGCACTAGGGGAAGAAGGAGTAACGACCATCACCGACAGTCGCAAATGTCAGAGAGGAATCAGTGAGGGAGAGTTCCACCATATATATATATATATATATATATATATATATATATATATATGAGAGGACGAAGAATCCCGACTGTTGTCGTGGGGGTCGCTTCTCCTTCGTTCCCGTGTGCTAGACATTTTGGTGTAATGCACTCGGGGACAAAGTGATGAGCGACCATCACCGAGAGTCGAATAGATACACCACGTGAGCTGAGAGTTTTCAAGAAAAGACTCGACAGACCGATAGTCAACCCGTGATGAATAATAATGATCTAATTTAGTTTTTGTAGTACATATATTTAATTGTACAAGTTTAATCTTTGAATTGTGAACGTAGAAAATGTCGTCATCAGACGACGAAAGTCTCCCGGGGGAGTGCAGCTGGTGCCACGACGATCGAGGTCTGTGCGACATGCCTCACCTGGACGATGATCGGTGCTTCAGCATTAAGCTCGAGGAGACCTTCGATGTTGAAACGGTACGCAACGACGACAAGTGTTTTTCATAATTAAGCATGACTACAACTATTTCAACGTGTAATTTTCATCTTTTACAATTCAAGTAGCTTATCCCATGCCATGCAAGGCGCTATGTTTTAGAGAGGATGGGTTTTGAAGACCATGAAAGTTTCAAAACAAAGAAAATTCACCTAAGGACTCATCATGATGTGGATTTTGAAGTAAAGCTGTACAATTATGAGAGCGTAAATCATTTTGGTTGTAAAAAATGGGAAGCACTTTGCAAGATGTATGGTTTTGGTGAGGGTATGCTTGTCACCATGGATCTTGGTGATCCTAAAATCGAGCAAGACAATATGAACATTTGGGTCCTTGTTGATACGCCTCCAATTCTACCGCTATGTGAGTTTCTCAAACATAGTTATTAGCTAATTTATATTGTTTATTTCAAAATAGTTGACAGCTTATTTCCATTGACAGCTTATTTTCATTGTTCAAAGAATGTGCGGGAGATGGTAGACAAAACCCACTACACCGATGGCTCCGAATTAACTTACAAGGAGAAAAATCATCTGGTCGGATTTTGTACTGACATTGAGAATTACAATATCTACAATCAAACTCCTCAACATTATGGTCAATACGTGCCACTAGTGCATGTGTTCAACTACGGTAACTACCATGGAGATATCCTGGTAAGATTTTTTACTATTACGACATCCGTGCATCTTTTGCATACTTCTAAAACTAGTACATCATTGCTAACTATGAAGTTATTACTATGTTTTTCAACAGATAATCCCAGAGAATTGTGTGCCTCATTTGATGTATCAGAAAGGTAGCCTTAATGTTTTGAACATACAGCCAGGTCATCCTACGAATCTCAACTGTCCATGCCAGATTTCTAAAAGAAGTGGAGACATGCAAATCAAAGGATGGAAAAAATGTATGGACAGTCGTAAGGAGGTTCTTAGAAGTAAAAGGAAGCGAAGCGCAAGAATTGGAGACAGGATGATCTCCATTCTCCATAATGGAGAGTCAGGGTCTATTTTGTTTTATGTTATTTTACCTTAAAGAGGGTATTTAGGTCCTACCTAATACTGATGAACATGTGCTAAGAACAATTAAGTAGGGTTGGTTCGATGACTATGAGGATGATGATCGCATGACTTGTTATTAATAACGAGTAGAAGTTGTATGATGATGATTAGTAGGACTTGTTATTATGATGATGCATGATGCGAGCATGAAGAGTTATTATATATCTGTGGATGAAATGAACATGGATTGGATTGAAGTAAAGGCAACATGCATGTGGTGCATGTCAAAAGTAGTACAATCCAAACTTTATCAAGTTAGGATTAGAATTACTTTCAACATGCACCATATGTTGCCTCATTTCAATATAAGTCATGTTTAGGCATAGCAGTAGCAGTAGCACGGAGATAAGAGAGGACACATCTCTCTATTAGCTACCTATACGAACTTAAATTAACCCCAAAAACCCCTAAACCACCTCCTTTAAAAAAACCAGCCGCTGAAATGTTGACGCGTAGAAGCTTATTGGTCCCGATTGGTGGACCAAAGGCCCTCCTGTCTGGGCTCGCCGGAGCGGCCACGTGGAGGCCCATCTGTCCCGGGTGGTATAAAAACCGGGACAGATGGGCCTTATGAACCGGGACAAATGGGCCTTTTTCTACTAGTGACGCATAGTCCCCTATCCCGGTGATGTCGACATCAAAATCAACACTGTACACTTCAATTTCAGTGATCCACTTCCGACTGCCCGGTTGTTCACGATCAGGATAAGAATCTGCCTCCTAATGATTTGGAGGACATCTCCCCATTGTGCCTGAACAACGTGACATTTCGAAACCCTCTGGATTATTTTGGGCAAGAACTTTTTGTGGATGACAGACGGTTCATGTAAATTGTACGCATCGATCGCGCCATCTTCAGTAACTGCATAGAACCACCCGTCGTGGTATACACAATCTGTGTAGTAGCTACATACGATGAGCCAATTCCAGCGATCATCTCCTAGCTTGGCAAACGAGAGCTGGCCGTACGGCTGATGGATGAGCATGACGATGCATCCACCTACCGATGGATCACACGATAAGGTCGCCTTTGGATAGACCATGTGACCAGACTCCTCCAAAGAAAATATATTGGTGTTCTTCTCCACGACCCTCGGAAGCTCTCCATCATAGTAAAACACCTCATACTTTTCAAGAACTTCGTCGCCGTTTAGGACAGGTTTAACATGTTCCATGGTTGTCACCGGAGGGAGTACAATTGTGTTGCTGGTGATCGGGTTGAGCAGCATCAGCTCAGACTTGTCATCCATAGTGACTAGCCATCCGTGCGATGAGCCGATCCAGTTCTTGATCGGAAGTTCAGGGAGCGGCATGGTGTAGGCCTTCCGCTCGGAGAGGCTGTACATGCCGAGAGCTCTGAGCCCGCCGGCGGCATCATTGCAATAGAGTAGACATGGTGTTTGGTGTCCAGGACAAGCATTGATGCAGCGTTGCGTGGAGTAGGCCTTGTACCAGATTGAGCAGACGGCGGCGGATCGGAGGAGGTCTGGGCACTCGAGTAACTTGAGCACGTCGCACAATATGCCGATTGGTAGCTCGGACCAATCTCGATCTGGAGCTTCCATGGTGGATGGGTGGATGAACAAACTTAGAGCAGGTGGACTAGAACGAAAAGGGTTGCAACTCTGACTAGTTATAGATCCTTCCCACCCCGTGCCAATTCGATCCGGAAAGAACTGGAGTTGGATGTACCAGATCGAGCCGGATCTGGAGAAAAAAAAAAACAAGAAACCCCTAATTAATCCAGTTTGATATGATGGAATCAGAACACTGCTTATTTACTGAATCGGAGTCCAGCCATGGTCCAGATCCATGGAGCCGCCATGACCGCGTTTTTGCAGCTCAAACTGAATTATAGCGCGAATGGAACGGAGTGCCCTCCCCGGTCGCAGCACGGCATGGAACGCTGCTCCGAGCTGATGTCGCCGGCAAATCCTATTTGGCCGGCCCATGCTTAGCATTTGCAGATCAGTACCGTAAAAGTATTATAAGGAAAACCTAAAACATGTCCTGCGGTACCTTGCGAGCTGCGGCGAAACAAATCCCGTAAAAATTTAGGCGACTGCTAGGTCGTCTTCCCCCCAACATTACCGGCCGCCGTCCTCCTTCCCCAATCCCCACCCACGCCCACAAGAAACCGCACGAACAAGGCACTTCCGCCGGCGAGGAAAGCAAGTCGACATGCATGGCAAGCGTGACCGCCTCATCGGCGACCGTTGTCTTTCCGTCTTAACCGATGAGAAGCAGGATATAAGCGATCTGCTTGGTTACATCCATGGTTTCTACAGGGAGGCGCTCGATCTGCTCCCGATGGCGGCGATTCCCTCGCTGGCCCCGCGCCTCCTCAAGGCCGGCATGCCCATCGGCTTCCTCGACCCAGTCTCCAACATCATCGCCAACACCATCGCCTACACCCCTCCGCCGACGCTTCAATCCGACGAGGGGGTGGAGGCGCCGTCGTCGGAGTGGATCCTCTCCAAGATCATCACCGACATGAACGACAAGTCTGTCTTCAGAGTGCCGCTTTCCCGGCAAAATGCCCATGGTATGACCCTCGCGCGGCGGTCGCTGGACGGTCTTGTCAGCTTCCTCACCTCCCACTACCGCTACCTCATCAGCAGGGAAGCCATAAACTACCTGCTCCTGGCCAGGGCCGACCTTCTCACCGCTGTGCGCCTCATCGAGCGAGATCGTAACAAGGGGCACAGTGTGTTCAGTATTACCTCCTCTACCAACAAGGTCGCTCTGGAATGTGCTGCTGTGTCTGCAAGGCATCCTGAACCAGATGTCCTGGTGAAAGCGTCGCTGAGACTATGGCCTCTCGCGACGTCTCCATGCTTTTGACTGGACAAGACCCTCTCTCGCCTGCAACCCTCGAGAGGATCGCCGAGCTGCTCAGGCAAGGCCCTACGGGCATGGATCTCATCAACATATCACTGGATTATCTTCGTGTTAATGAGAAGGACAACAATAAAAAGAGAAAGAGAAGCCGACAGACATCAGAATCCACAGAGGGGAGTAGGGCACATAAGAAGAGGCTCGGTCCTCAGTTGACATTCAGATACACGCTGGCTCTGAAGCTTTTGCTCCTTGGCAAGATCCATGGGCACTACCTAGAGGCACTTGCCAAGCTGCCTCGGGACGGCCTGCGCAGGCATCACCACTGCAGCCTCCTGAGGGGTGGATACTGCTATGGCCCCAGGGATCCTGTCTCCAACATCATCCTCAACACCATCTGGTACGGCTCTATGTTCCCCACGCCCCAGAAGTTTGAGCTGCAATTTAAGGTGGACATGATATGCACACGCATGCTTGCACGCATCGAGTGCTGCTCCCTTTATGGCCTTGTTACGTTCCTTCGCACCTGTGCCCCTGAACTCATAGAGCACGACGCCATCTGGTATTTGTTCAGGAGCGGTGCGGATGTACACAAGGCCATCCGTGAGGTAAAGAAGCATGGTCATCATGTGCCTGGCAATTTCCAGGACGCCTATATGCAAGCGGCGGTTGTTTCATGGCACGATGACCCTGATGAGCTGGTCAAATTTGCTACGTCTTCATTGAACATGGAGTCTGCCAAGTTGTTAGCACTATTGCAGGGCACACTTACCAACGATGGAGTTGAATGCCTCACCATGGCTCTGCCACATAAATCTCCACCTACCCAGTCCGAGGAGCAGGCTCAGCAACCGAACCAGGTGACCTCAAGCTCACAGGTCTTGAGCAAGAACCAGAAAAATTTCATTTCAGAGTTCCGGAAAAAGTTTAGGCGCGACCAAAACTTCTTTGTCAGAAAGGTCAAGGCGGTATTGAGCGACTACTCTCAGCAAAAAGGGGTTGGTGCATTGGTTTCTGTTTTTTGTTTTCTTGCTTTTGAATTCTAATTCTAATAATGTGCACCAGTTTACTTCCATCTGCTCAAGTCCTTTTTTCACTTATCGCCTTATCGGATGCCCTCTTCTGCTGTCTTACATATAGGTGCACTATAAACTTCATATCATTTGCGGTGTGAATCCTAGGGTGCCAGACGGACCAAGTGTTGCTCTCGTTAAGAAGAAATTCCAATTTGAATACTTCCATATCAACTTTTTGGCAACAGCGCCAAATTCTGCTGTCGCATCTCCAGAACTGTTCTTTGCTCAATGTAGCAATAGTATCAAAGAGAGGCAGGAGAGACCATCCTGGTGCACCCCTGTATCGGATTCTTCTATAGATAATGGTATGCTCTCAGCTCTCTCTTATCATGTACACACTGGTATTTGGTGGCTTGTGCAATGAATTAAATTTTGTTTTTCTGAAAACTCAAACGGAAAACTTATCACAGTCGATTAGCCAATATACGTGGGCAATTTTTCTTTTTTTTTTGCGAAACAAGAGCTATCATTAAACAGTAGCATTACAATCATTCTTCAGGCATTCAACTAGAAACCTAGGAACAAAATTGATCCATAAACATCTCCTTCTAATCGAAGAAGCCTGCTTAGCACAAAGATGTGCCCCTTCATTAGCTCCACGCCCAATGAAGTTCAGTTGGAAAAATTCCAAGTTGCTACTGAGCTCTTCAATCTCTTGGAGAATCGGTGCAATTTCTGATCTTCCCTGCTCTCGACTCCTCCAGAGGTTGACTACCTCTCTCGCATCAGTTTCTATTGTGATGTTGCCGAGGCCTAGATCGCAAGCCAGTTTAGTTCCATCCCTAACAGCAAAAGCTTCCATAATCAAAGCATTTTCAGCTTGCCCATACCATAAAGCTTGGCCTCTGATCAAGGATCCAGAATGGTCACGTAGGACTAGACCCGTAGCTCCCTCATTCGAGTTCACCTGGAAGCTAGCATCCACATTCATCTTCAGACTCAATTTTTCTAAACATTCTTGTTAATGCATTTATATGGAGCCACGTTATGAGAGAAAATAATAGAAATACCTGGCAGTGCAACCATGTCGTCAGTGGACTCTCACTTGCAGCGATGGACGGATGCAGCCATGATTAGTTAAGCGCCCCTTGTGCATGATGAGAGTGTAAAACTTAGCAGATGAGCATCTCCCATGTGAGTTGCCAGCAGATGGACGCACTTGCCATGCATGTGCACCAGCGTCAGCGCTGACCATCTCGTAGTTCAGACCTTGAACACTATTTTGTTCTCCGGTTCTTAGTTCCCAGGGAAAGAAATTGGTATGTGAGAGAACACTGATGACGGTTTGAAGAAAAGGCAGTTGCCTATGTATCATCGGCGTTGACATATTCTTGTTCGTTTAACTTCCATATGTTTACAGAAGATGTCTCTTATATAACCCAAGGCTTTGTATTTATAATTAACTCAATCTGATGACTGTTTATTATTTCAAAGATGACATGGTTTAACATGGATGCTGCATTATTAATAAAGAGATAATAGAGCTTTAGAAAACCTGGCCAAATAGAACTACATTTTCTTTTCTGTTTCTCTCTACAAATATTATTGTCATGATCTGGACATCAGAGATGTATACTGCTTTTTGTAGTTATATGATAAGAATGTTTCTTAAGACGTACTCCCTCCGTTACGAAATATAAGACGTTTAAGCAGTTCAGTTTAATGTCATATACTGTATTTCGTAAGGGAAGGAGTATATGATATGATGATAGTAATTAACTTCCAGATTATAAAAACACTGATAATGTACAGTGATGTTCTAACATGGTTGTAAGAGAGATCATAAAAGTACTTAATAATCTAATTGTTTTTGTTTATTTTGATGCAAGCTCGATGTTTCTCTTGTGAGTTTAATGGGGCGAAGATTGTGCATCCATATGATGAAATATACTATGGGCGCTACGAGGATTTCAAACTTATGGCTCATGGTAAACATGGCACTCAGAATGAACTTCTTACCAGTTCCTGTCATTCTCATTCTGATGTAATGGCCACAATGGCACAAGATTTCATCTATTTTTATCCCAATATGGATTCAAAGTTTGCAGAAATGAACCCTATCTCCAATGTGGCTAGGAAGTTGAAAGAATGGAAGGGTAGAATCTTCTGATATGTTTCTTTTTTGTATGATGGAACATAATGTATTAGGTTTTTTTAGGGGAACATAATGTATTAGTTTAATATGATATATGTGAGGTCTGAGGTAGTGTATCATCTATTCGAACATGTCGTCGAAAATGAATACTCCATCTGTCCGGAAATACTTGTCCTAGAAATTGATAAAAGGGACTTATCTATAACTAAAATAAATCTAGATACAACCATTTGTAAGACAAGTATTTTTCGACGGAGAGAGTATTTGTTATAGTTGTATATTTGAACGTGGAAGTATCATTTATCAACACAAGCATAATAGAACGGTAGAATCTGTACGCCTTTTTAGCTGATGTGCATTGGTTTCATTGATGGTATTCAGTTCCAATTTTATATCCAGGATGTTTGGGCATCTCAAACATGATAGCGCTTTTTTGAACAGTAGTGATGCGTGGTTGGCTGTATCTGTAAACTTTGAACTTTATAGGCGTGAACAAGGGCCCGGCCTTTTGACAAAGCTTGCATGCTCTGCTTCATGACCGAAAGAACTTCGCGCCCTTTGACATGCACGTCGTCCATGAACAAAATGTGAAGGCGCTTACACATCGGTAGTCATCATTTGCAACTCTGCCATGCAGTTTTGCGGCGCGGTTGAACGAGTGGAGGAGATTGCATTCATGGTGTAGAATACACCCATACACCGTTGATGGGATACATAACTCACAAAGAGATCCATTCACTCAGTAAGCACGATTTGGCGGAATACTACTGCAACCATGCGCCCACCAAGGTTCGGCTCCTCTGCAGTAAAGCTATTACTGTACACGTGCTGTAGCGTCTAGCATCTGCCGTTTATTTTAATCGGATGGCTCCAACAAAGAATCGCTGGGCTCATATAAAAAAGTAAAGGAAACTAGAAGAGACCCACACGGCCACACCATTCCCCCCTCTCTCTCTCTCTTATCTCTTTCGTCTAGAGAAGCTCGGCCACTGTTTTCCCCAATCCACAACACTGCTCCGGCCGAGCGAAATCCAGGTACACTCCGCTGCTCCGGCCAAATTCGCTCGCCCCGAACTGCTCTGGCGATTCCCTCCCTCTATATCCCTGCCTCTCTGCGCGCTGCTTCTTATCCATCCCCGTGCGGCCGTGCCCCATGGCTTCTACCGGCAGCTGCAAGGGATGGCCGGAGAGCGCACTGCTGCGGGAGCCGACCGAATACGCCGCTGCTGCACCGCCACATGCCTCTGGCTGCTAGTAGCAGGGAGACGACGAACTACACAAGCAGCAGAGCAACGACGAAATCGACGAGCCTGACGACAACGGCAAGCTGGAGTCTCCCCCGACGAGCTCGACGAGGAATAGGACGACGGTGATGTCCCGGAGCAGCACGGTCGACCTCGGCGCCCTCCTGCCCGGCGTAGCCCCACTAGCAAAACCCAAGGTGAATTACTTAGAACTAATTTATTCATTTTTTTCATCATTAGTTCGAGAACATGTGCTTGTTTGACTATCTATTAATCTTTCATGGCAATATGGTTAGTCAATAGCCAGTAGAGAGTACATGCATGTGTGCTGAGTTTAATTACAGTTATGTTGTGACAGTGGTCACTTGCGTCTCTGTCCAATTATTCAGATCACTACCTGAAGAATTAGTGCTTGTGCTGATGATCAAATAGTGCCACTAGCAGTCCATGTTGTATATGATTGTACACCGTACATGGAGAGATAAAAACCTATTATGGTACATAGTTGTAACCATCTCACTAGAATATTTAAAAGTGATAAGTAATCAACAGATCATTGTTGTAGTAAACCGAAATTAAACTGATTGTTCTGTCTTCGGAAACTAGGAATGAACTGAGACTAAACCGATTGCAGTGAAATAATGAACACTCAACAGATTGGCTCCCATGTGTGCTGATTCAGATATTCCTTCTGCATAATTTGTCGATCTAGCAAGACAAAATAACACATATTCATCAACCTATCCCATGATAGTTTTGTAAGTTCCAAAGATCATCGGCTTCACTCTGCAAATTAAGGGATATATAACTGATTATATGAAGTATCATATTGCTTAACAATGAATTTTATGAATTTTAGACATGGTAGGTGGAAATACCGTCAGTAAATGAGCATAGTACCCATATTCTTGCAAACCATTTGCATTTGTTCCAGCCATTTGCTCTATAGGTGCTTGGTATTGTGCTACTGAAATGTCATTCTTTCCTCCCTATGCAAAAATAAAAACAAAACAAAACCAATGTTAGTTGAGTTGTTACTATATTACTCTATTTAATAAGTAGTCCGGTTAGACATGTGCAAGAGATTTACAGAATGATTTTGATTTTTGGGTACCGCTTTAGTTGTCTCCTTCTTCTTTTTATTTGGGTGCTGATTGTCAAGCCATGATTTCTTTCTTCTTGAATTTTTCTTTGGAATTTCCTTTTTCTTTAGGCAAGCATCCTTTAAACAATCGTCTGGTTCTTTAGATATATCTTCAGTTCTGCACGTAGTAGTACGAGCTTTCTCTTCAACTTGCTTCCTAAGATTCTTCAAAGCATCATCTACTAGTTTGATACACTCTTCTGATGTAACTGCCTGTGAAGCTATGCCAAGGAACTCGTGCATGAAAAACTTCAACTGTTGTCTATCTTCTGATCTAGGATCTTCCAAAACAATGTTTCCATGGCTGTTTTGTATAGTGCCGCTTCGCGCTTCTCGAGTCCATCGCTTCAAAATATAGTGTCCTGGAAGGTACTTAATATTCATGACATCAAGTGCTTTCAAAGCATGACTACACAATATACCAACTCTTTCAAATTGCCCACAATCGCAGAAAACTTTTTGCTCTTCATAATCAACTACAACTTTGCACTCTTCTTCATATGTGAATTCTGGGTCAAGACTTGCAATTGCAACAATATATGCATTGTGTTCCATCGATGGCTTGATGTATGCTGAGATGGATCTTTCATATTCATTCTGAAAATCTTCAAATATGCGTGGTGTGTAAACCTTGCTCGCTTGTATTACCATAGGAGTCCTCATTCTGACTCTAGGTAATTTTTTCCTAGACTCATATTCCTCATTTACCTCGTTATCTCTTTTCTCTTGCACAGCCCTCTCTACGTGCTTGAAAAACCGAAGGATGTCAAGATCAGACTTTAGATGGTCTTTCAAGTCACTGTTCAAGCTCTCACTTAATTGTGTGCTTCTCATGCCTATAGTGTAAGCATTCCTCATGTAACATCTTGCCCATTTCTCTTTTACTTTGTAGATGATGTCCAACCAAGTTTGTGTATCCACATTGCTTCTGATGGCATTGAAAGCTTCTACAAAGGCTTCCTCTTCCTCATACTTGTACATGCAAGCACTAAATCAGCAAGTACATTTGGTCCCTCCTCGTCTTTTTTCTTATGAGGTAAGTGCCTGATGACATTTTGCATTATGTGAAAAGTGCATAATCCATGCCATGCTTCAGTAAATACCGCCTGAACTGCATTACCCATTGCTACATCTTGATCAGTAAAGATTGTTCTAGGTTGCTTCTTGTTATGCAATGATAGGAACGTGTTGAACAACCATTTGAATGACTCAAATGTCTCATCATATAAAAGTGCAGCACCAAAAATGACCATTTCTCTAAAATGGTTGAATCCAACAAACACACCGAAGGGTCTGTACTCTTTGTTTGTCCCAAATGTTGTATCGAAAGTAACAACATCACCGAAATGAGCATAGTCAATGATCATCTTTGCATCAGCCCAAAAGATATTCGCTATTTGTTCATCGCAATCTAGTTGCATATCATATTCAAATGCAGGATTCTCATTCTTTTTATCTCTGAAGTACTTAAGCATACTTCCAGCTTCACCATACATCAAGTCCCTTTGACGCCTGGTTCGCAAGTGGTTCTTGCGATCACGACATGTGTAGCCAAGGTTCAGTGGACCACCAACTTGTCGACTTGCTAACTCATGGGCTCTTTTAGGTACAATTCCTGAATCATCTGCTGTTTCAATTTCAAATGCTTGCAATGCCGAAATCTTCCGTTGTGACGGCATCAAGTGGCTTGTCCCAGGTAATTGCAAGACATGGTTGTGTTCAACAACTAACTCGTGCACCTCATAATTTTCTGCTTCTCGGACTATAGTGATTCCCATTCGAACATTGCAGCCGGTCCTTGTTTCTGCACGAGGACGCTTTGTATTATTATCCCTTTTGTCCTTTCTTCTGTAGCCTTCATTAGAACAAACATATCTTGCAGAAGTGATTACTCCGTCAAGTTTGCTCTTGTTTTCATAATTTACCCTTACATCAAAACCAGTATGACCTCCATAACATGTCCAAAAGTTCCAAGCCTCTTTTGTGGAATTAAACTTCATACCAATCTGAGGCATCCAACTAGGAACCACATTTGTCCTGCACAAATTAAGCATAACTTATTTGTTTCTCTGCTTACACTACAATCATAAGATGACATGGCCTAATAAGAATTGAATAAAATTATTGGTACCTGTTAGAACCTTCGTTGGTGGAGTTAATCATATTCTCCATTACACTTTGTGTTTTTTCTTTTATAATCTATGATAGCAAACTCAGTCCATGAGATCTTTGTTGCTGCCAACATGAATACAATTGAAACATATGTCATATACTTTGAGATTGACGTCTTTATTTTTGTTGCTACCATGTACTCCCTCCGTTCCAAATTACTCCCGCGACAAGTAATTTGGAACGGAGGGAGTACATCACAGGCACCTGTATATCATCTACAACTCAATATATCTTGTTCTTGTCCTAGCTACAAGGAGGACGATCAGGACAAAAGTAAGATAGAAGGGAAATCATCTACAACAGGCACACACCAACGTACCTTGGTCTTGTTCTCGCTAGAGAGGACGAGTGGGAGGAACAAGGGAGACGAGCAGGAGGAGGCGCCGAGGAAATTGTCAACACGTTCTGATTGGCCACAACGTTAGTTCAGCAGAAGCGAGATCTCTACAACACGTTCAGATCAGCATACCTTGGTCTCATTTTTTCTCCGAGGAGGACCATCAGGAGGAAGAGGACGAGTGGGAGGATTTTGGCACCAAGAAACTATCAGCTCGCTCTGTTTGGCGCCAGCGTTTATGTGTTTGGCGGCAATTGTACAACCGTGGGAGATTTTCCTCCGGACTAATAGGGATTTTTGTTCTAATTATTCATAGAATTAAGGGGGGAGAAAGAAGAGCCATCCGATTAAAATAGACGGCAGATGCTAGACGCTACAGCACGTGTACAGAGGAGCTGAACCCCCCACGAAGCGGCGCTTCATGTACTACTAGTGCAACCCTGAGGACGCTAGTTGATATAATATTTCATGGACCATTAACTTGAATTCTCGGTGTCTCCTTCTCCCACATCGGCATCTATATACACATGGCATTTGCTAATCTCATCAATTTGTGTTTTCATCAATCTCATCTCTCTGAAGGAAAAGAGATTTTGGTCGTGTGCCTACTTTGCTACTTCAGCAGTGTCACACATGTAAGCTATTGTTATGTGGGACAGCCTTGCACGCATTACAAACAACAATGAAGGTTGTGAAGCTCTAGTAAGGCCATTTAAATAGGATATACAGGCTATGCAAATCGGGGACATCATTCTAACAGGAGAGGATGGCACATGGATATTTTAATTCATGGAGATCTTGATGTCAACTTTGGTCTAATAAAGTACACACTTTCTTCCTAAATGTAAGATGTAATTTTGAACTGCCAAATCGTCTTACATTTAGGAACAGATGGTGTATTTGATAGCACTCTATAAATTAGCATATAACTCATGAACATCTAGCCTGGTGTGATTAACAATTTTAGAAGTCATTGGGCAAATCTCCCGGGCAAACAGACTGCAAAACATACACAGCGAACACGTTTGCGTACCGCTTACTCAGTACACTAATCTTGAAGAGTGCATTTACAGTATAAACAGAAATGGGCCAAACTGATGAGCAAAAAAAATGTTTATTTCCACTAAAGAATCGAGTAACCGCTTTCATGGTTGTATATGTTGCAAAGGATATAAATATGAAACTACCAAACCCCCATTTGGATTCTTGCACCAACCACAACCAACACAAGGGGAAGCCAATCAAAATTAATAGACAAAATGGACAGTACATTATTCTTTTACATTGACAAACACTACATGGTTGAATCAGCTCAGTCGACGAGAAGTCAGCGTGGACGATGCGGTCAGACAGACAGGACTGGACTATGGAAAGGGACCGGGCAAAGGATGCACAATCTTCACAGGTGCGCCTAAGTACTTACGGATGAAGATCGTATATGCTTATTCGCCTTGCAAACAGTAAAGTTGGCGCATATTTCCTGAAGCTGGACACAAGATTTAATACATCTAATTGTCGACTCCAACAGTTTATCTGAACAGCAAATGAAACAATTTTTGCAATGAAAGAAAGTCTGATGGGGGAAACTGAAAACATAAAGACCAGGTCGATCATATAGTTGAGTTTGCTACTTCGGTTACAAATACAAATTCATTCGGTTAAGTTTACCAATTTTTGAGTCAAATGAAAGAATGCACCAAGAACCACATTCTTATCACTGTATTAAATATTGTCCATATCACTTCAGAAATGACGAACAAAGCAATCAAGAACCATGGCAAGCATCAAGAACTGCACTATTATTAGTCTTGTCCAAGTCTCCCAAATTGCGAACTTTACTAATCCTGAATCCTAACAGGGATCCTGAACCATTTTTTTATCAGTGAGAGCATCAGTTGTTCTTTAGAAAGTGGTTAGTGTCAGTTGAATATTAATGGAAAAATAAATATGACTACATTATGTACGGTTCCAAACACATATATGAGAAATCAATGGTGATAACTCCAGAAAAGCCAGTGCCAGATCATTGCTTGGAGTCATAATTATCCACCATACTGCACAATGTAAGATCATATGACCACTAACTAACTAGAGCGGATATTGCATGAAAATCAAGTTCTCACATATTACCATGAGATAGCGAGTGACAATAGCATGGACTTTTAATTAACTTATGTTTTCGAACATGTAACCTAGTGTGATTAATTAGGAATTTTAGCTTATGTTAACATATAGTTTGCGAACATGTAATCTAGTGTGATTAACTAGGAATTTTAGCTTATATTAACATATAGTTTGCGAACGTGTAACCTAGTATGATTAACTGGGAATTTTAGCTTATATTAATAATTTTCAAAGTATTGTGCAAATCCTCGGATCAAATAGAGTGCTCAGATACGCAGCAAACACATGTGTGTACCGTTTACTCATATACCGATCTTCATAGTGCATTTTTATAGTATAAATAGAAATGAGCCAAGTTAAAGTGTGAAAGATGTTTATTCCCACTAAAGAATGGAGTAACCGCTATTCATGGTTGTATATGTTACAAAGGATGTAAATATGAAACTACCAAACTCCCGTTTGGATCCTTGCACCACCCGCAGCCAACAAAGGGTGAAGCCAAAATTAATAGGCAAAAATGGGCAGTACAATTATTTACTCCATCTGTTTCTAAATATAAGTCTTTTTAGAGATTTCAATATAAACGACATACGGATGTATATAGACATACTTTAGAGTGTAGATTCACTCATTTTGCTCTGTATGTAATCTCTTATTGGAATCTCTAAAAAGACTTGCATTTAGGAACGGAGGGTGTATTTTACATTGACAAGCATGACACGTTGGAATATTGTTAGAAATCAGGTTCAGTCAACCCTCTATTCCTATTATGCAGTAGTGTTCAGCTCTCCTTTATGCTTGGGGTTGCGACCACCTTTTATTTCGTATGCATGAGACTAATACTCGGTCATATAACTCATGAACGTCATCAGTACCCTAATCATATAAATCTACAATAAAACTCTGATAGCTCTTCAACCTACCTTCACCCTAGGCCTGTATGGTTTGGCTGGGGTCGCGGACGCAATTTCCCGAGTTGCACCTAGTGTTAATGAGATAAAATCCATAACAAAATGCATATCAAAATTCTTAATAAATTGGGTTTGACTAGATATGCACAACATGGTAGTATAGGCAACCATATGTTGGTAACACATCTAATCTGTATATCCCTGGGCTGCAACCCTATCTTATGAGATTGCATCCACGGTGTAGAATACACTCATACACCGTTGCTGGGATACATAACTCCCAAAGAGATTCATTCACCCAGCAAGCACGATTTGGCGGAATACTACTGCAACCATGCGCCCATCAAACGGCGCTTCATGGACTACTAGTGCAACCTTGAAGACGTCAGTTGATATAATATTTCATGGACCATTAACTTGAATTCTCGGTGTCTCCCTTTCCCACATCGGCATCTATATACACATGGCATTTGCTAATCTCATCAATTTGCCGTTTCCATCTCATCTCTTGGTCGTGTGCCTACTTTGCTACTTCGGCAGCGTCACACATGAAAGCTGTTGTTATGTGGGTCCGCTGGTGCACGCATTACAAACAATGATGAAGGTTGTGACGCTCTAGTGAGGCCATTTAAATAGGACATACAGGCTATGCAAATCAGGGACATCATTCTGACCGGAGAGGATGGCACATGGATATTTTAATTCATGAAGATCTTGATGTCAACTTTGGACATCATTCTGACTGTACACACTTTGTTCCTAAATGTAAGACATAATTTTGAACTGCCAAATCGTCTTACATTTAGGAACAGAGGGTGTATTTTATAGCGCTCTATAAATTAGCATGTAACTCGTGAACATCTAGCCTGGTGTGATTAACAATTTTAAAAGTCTTGGGCAAATCTCCAGGGCAAACAGAGTGCAAAACATACACAGCGAACACGTTTGCATACCGCTTACTCAGTACACCAATCTTGAAGAGTGCATTTACAGTATAAATAGAAATGGGCCAAACTGATGAGCAAAAGAAATGTTTATTTCCACTAAAGAATCGAGTAACCGCTTTCATGGTCGTATATGTTACAAAGGATATAAATATGAAACTACCAAACCCCCATTTGGATCCTTGCACCAACCACAACCAACACAAGGGGAAGCCGATCAAAATTAATAGACAAAATGGGTAGTACATTATTTCTTTTACATTGACAAACACTACAAGGTTGAATCAGCTCAGTCGACGAGAAGTCAGTGTGGACGATGCAGTCGGATGGACGGGACTAGACTATGGAAGGGGACCGGGCGAAGGATGCACAATCTTCACAGGTGCGGCTAAGTACTTACGGATGAAGATTGTATATGCTAATTCGCCTTGTAAACAGTAAAGCCGGTGAATATTTCCTCAAACTGGACATGAGATTTAACACATCTACTAATTATCAACTCCAACAGTTTATTTGAAGAGCAAATGAAACAATTTTTGCAGTGAAAGAAAGTCTGATGGTGGAAATTGAAAACATAAGGACCAGGTCGATCATATAATTGAGTTTGCTAATTCAATAACAAATACAAATCCATTTGGTTAAGTTTACCAATTTTTGACTCAAATGAAAGAATGCACCAAGAACCACATTCTTATCACTGTATTAAATATTGTCAATATCACTTCAAGAATGGCGAACAAAGCAATCAAGAGCCATGGCGCAAGCATCAGGAACTGCAATATTATTAGTCCTGTCCAAGTCTCCCAAATTACGAACTTGACTAATCCTGAATTCTAACAGGCATCCTGAACCATTTTTTTTATCAGTGAGAGCATCAGCTGTTCTTTGAAAAGTGGTCAGGGTCAGTTGAATATCAATGGAAAAATAAAGATGACTACATTATGTACTGTTTCATACACATATATACGAAATCAATAGTGATAACTCTAGAAAAGACAGTGCCAGATCGTTGCTTGAAGTCATAATAAGCCACCATACTGCACCACCCGCAGCCAACAAAAGGTAAAGCCAAAATTAATAGGCAAAAATGGGCAGTATAATTATTTACTTTACATTGACAAGCATTGGGCTCAGTCTACCCTCTATTCCTCTGCCTTGTCGTCCATTAATACATACTAGTATACATTATGCAGTAGTGTTCAACTCTCCTTTATGCTTGGGTCACGACCACCTTTATTTTATATGCATGAGACTAATTGAAAGATCAAGAATGTCGCCTAGAGGAAGGGGGGGGGGGGGGGTGTGAATAGGCGCTTTAAAATAATTACGGTTTAGGCTTGAACAAATACGGAATAAACCTAACGGTTAATTTGTCAAGCACAAAACCTAAAACGACTAGGCTCATCTATGTGTACCAACAACTTATGCTAAGTAAGATAAACAACTATGTGATAGCAAGATATATGACAACAAATAATATGGCTATCACAAAGTAAAGTGCATAAGTAAAGAACTCGAATAAAAGATAACCGAGGCATGCGGAGACGACGATGTATCCTGAAGTTCACACCCTTGCAGATGCTAATCTCGTTTGGAGCGGTGTGGAGGCACAATGCTCCTCAAGAAGCCACTAGGGCCACTGTAATCTCCTCACGCCCTCGCACAATGCAAGATGTCGTGATTCCACTAAGGGACCCTTGAGGGCGGTCACCGAACCCGTATAAATGGTGACCCTTGGGGCGGTCACCGAACCCGTACACTTTGGCAACCCTTGGGGGCGGTCACCGGTACCCGTCAAATTTCTCGGGGCGATCTCCACAACCTAATTGGAGACCCCGACGCTTGTCCGGAGCTTTACACCACAATGATTGAGCTTCAAACACCACCAACCGTCTAGGGCGCCCAAACACCCAAGAGGAATAAGCTCATGGGTACCAAGCACCCAAGAGTAATAAGCTTCTCAACTTGTAACTTCCACGTATCACGTGGAGAACTCAAACTGATGCATCCAATGCAATGGCAAGGACACACGGAGTGCCCAAGTCCTTCTCTCTCAAATCCCACCGAAGCAACTAATGCTAGGGAGGAAAATAAGAGGAAGAACAAGAAGGAGAACACCAAGAACTCCAAGATCTAAATCCAAGGGGTTCCCATCACATAGAGGAGAAAGTGATTGGTGGAAAAGTGGATCTAGATATCCTCTCTCTTTTTCCTCAAAAACTAGCAAAAATCCATAGAGGGATTGAGAGTTGGCAAGCTCGAAGAAGGTCAACAATGGGGGAAGAATACGAGCTCAAAGGATATAGTTCATTGGGGAAGAAGACCCCCTTTTATAGGTGGGGAAAAACCAACCGTTATGCTCACATCCCGCACAGAGCGGTACTACCGCTCGTTCTCACGGTACTATCGCTAGGGGTCGCGGTACTACCTCAAAGGGTAGCGGTACTACTGCTTGCGAGCGGTACTAAAAAAATACATCCGTGCGTACCACCGCTGGACTTGTGATGAGTTTTTGGTCCAGAGCGGAAGTAGCCACGGAAGTAGTAAAAAATCACATCCCCTCCAAGCGGTAGTACCGCTGCAGCTTTTATAAGGACACCAAAACTGACACAACTTCTGCAAACGGACTCCGAATTCAACGAAACCAAGTTTGTTGGAAAGCTAGCGACAAGGGCTAACACAATCTTGATAAAAAACAATAAGAAGCAAATTAGAAAAGTCCCATAAGAAAATGGTGAGAACCCTTCCTCGAATAAGACTGGTAAAACCTCCAACACCGAAAACGCAATAGAAAAAGCATGTGAACTCCATTTTCGATGAACTCGAGCTTGTCAAGAAGATGACCATAAGCTCCCAATCTCACAAGGAGAAAACCAAACAAGAACCAAGAAAGATGATGCAAGCATGCAATGGTTTGAGCTATCTACGAACGATACGATCAAGCTACTCACTTGGGATCCCCCCTTGATAGTACGACAAACGATCCTATAACTCGGTCTCCAAACTACCACCATGAGACCAGTAAAATGGAGAACCTATCAAGGCCAAACCTTTGCCTTGCACAAAGTCCACTTGAGCTAGATGTAGACGATCTTGACTTCCTCAAGTAGGACCACCTTTCTTGATTGCGTTGGCTCGGTGAAGACTAGTAGATTTCTTCCCCATACTCCATTATGGGTGAGCCACTTTTCAGCACATCTTCACAAGCCCATTATCACCACAATGGACGGCAATATTCAAGCACTTGATCTCTTCGTGATGCATCACTTGAACGTGCACACCGCAACCTAACCCCACAAAGAACTCTCACGAAGACTATGGGTTAGTACACAAAGCGTAATGGTCAATGCTTACCATACCATGGGATCACTTGATCCCTCTCGGTACATCTTCTACACTTTGTGATTTGATCAACTTGATTCACTCTTGACTTAGTCTTGATCAACCTTGAACCTTTCCAACTCTCTTCATTTGGATGATGCCTTGAAGGTAAGCATGAATGATCACACAATCTTCTTCTTCAAGACATGCTTGCAATAAGACCAACTCTCACATGACCAATCTTTGGATAATTCCTTAATATCACCTTGGTCAACACATAAACTCCTTGAAACCAACACATGGACTTCAAGAAGTGCCTATGGACAAATCCTTCAAATATAACTCAATGCAACCATTAGCCCATAGAGAATGTCATCAATTACCAAAACCACACATGGGAGCACCGCATGTCCTTTCAATCTCCCCCATTTTGGTAATTGATGACAATCACTTTCAAGAGAGTTTATATAAGGAATTATGCATCACCATGCAATGCAACAACTAATGATCCATGAGTATGAGATGCAGATGCTTAGGAACAAAACCAAAGCAATGCATGAGTATGAGATGCAAAAGCTTAGGAACAAAACCAAAGCAAGAACAAAACTCTGAAAACTTCTCCACAAAACTCTCTGAAACTTCTCCCCAATTAGCATCGATTGCGAAAATGGGAGGAAAGCTTAGAAGGCCAATAAATTGTGTTCCTCCATAAATTGTCTATTTCTCAACAAGAGAGTGGAATGCAATACACATATCCAACAGTAAATACTTGGAGGAAGACAAACTATATTGAGGCCCAAAGATTGCAAAAGAATGATATGCCACAAAAACATAACAAAGAGATAAACAAGCAATAAAGCAATCAAAAGATACCAATTGAAGCAAGCTATCAAAAGATACCAATTGAACCAACTAGACCAATGATCCTACGTGCCACATGAATAAAAGATATTATGGTATGAACAAAGGAGTGTTCTAGAGAAACTAGAGAAGCTCCCCATGATTTGTGCACAATTTAGTTTTGTAATTGGATACAACGAGCACAAAATAGGATCGTCACTCCCCCAAGATCAATAGAACCTCACGACAAGTGCAAGAGAGCAATGGAGTGTTCTAAAGACACTAGTGAAGCTCCCCATGATTTGTGCACTCCTTAGAATATTTGTATTAGGATACCAAGTGCACAAAATAGGATCATCACTCTCCGAAAATCAATAGAAACTCACAACAAGTGCAAGTGAGCATGTAGGAAACAAAGCCTAGCACTTGCAACAAACAAATGGTTGAGCAACATATAAAAGAGTCAACTTAAGAGTAGGCTCAACCAAAATGATGTGTGTGAGTCATGGGAAAGCACTTGAGAAGACTAATGTAAGGGTGAGCATTAAGCATCAACATAGTCTTGAATAGTGGAGATACAAGGTGCATGACATGTCCTTCCCACACACACCAAGCAAATAGATAGACAAGCTTACTAAAAAGTGAAATTACAACAAAGCTTGTGACAACCCATGGTGAAGATAGAAAGTGAAAGCCTCATCAAGACGAGGGATACCAAAGCCTCGTCAAGACAAGCATGAGGAAAAAGATCTTCACCACACAAGAGTGCATCAAGATGCAACGAGATATGACCCGCACTCAAGGCACACACTTTCACGGAGCCACCAAAGAAATAACAAGAGAAAGAAACTGTGGGCGTGAAACAAGGGGATATCAACTAGAAATGCAACTTCTCTCAAGTGTATAAGATTCTAGGTAGATGAATATCAATCCAAAAAGAAGGATGTACACACGAAATAATTACACAAAGGAAAGAACAAGATATCCACAAGGAAGTCATAAATATACCAATAAGATATTTGCTTGAAAGCATAGCACATGGCTAGATATGGTATTATTGTATATAAATGAAGTCCAACCACACATCCATCAAAGACATCACAACTAGCAACAAGAGATCATCGTTGGTATGCTTTAAGGAAGGAGACAAGTATCACGAGAAAGAATGAATTACATGCCATGATGTAACCTACACAAGGTTGATGCAAGAAATGTGTGCATGAAGTAGATAATGATACTTGTTACTGAGATATCAATGGAAGGAAGTAGTAGATACCAATTAAAGGTAGATAGTAGTTCATTGATCATCCTCGCTTGACTCCAATAAGCACATGGTGACACCACCTTCCTTGTGAGTGAGCCGAGCATCCAATGCATTTCCAATTGTCCCTAGACCAACAACACAGACAAAATGGTACCCAAACTCATTGGGACCAAGGAGCTAGAGAACCAACAATACATAGGACAAACTCCACATAAATATGTGCATATAGATATGAAAATGAATTTCATGCACATCTCATCCAATTTGAGACTTGGTGGAGTTTCCCCTATATATAGGGTCAAAGAAAGAAAGCATGCCAAGGAAACTACATGAAGTTAATATGCATGCTCAAGACTTTCAAGAACCGATACCAAATGACAAACAAATACCAAGTGAAGAAAAGATACCAAATGAATAAATCATCACTTGGAGGATATCCATAAAAGATACATCTAGGAATGAGATATCCATTGATACATGCAAAAAGAAAGATGTCAAACTCCCAAACGAGAGAATGGTTTCAAACAAACCAAGTGCTCTACAAAGTTTCATGATGGCACAAAGTACTAAAAAGAAACGATTTTCATTCCACCAACACAAACTTGATAAGGATCACAAGGTGAGCGTTCTAAGAAAAATAGGATAGCTCCCCCAAGCATTGTGCATTAGAGAGAATTTGCATTTGAATACAAAATGCACAAGATGGGATCACCACTTTCACTATATCTATACAAACACTAGACAAGCTCAAGGAAATAACAATATCCACAAGTGGTATGGAATACAATGGGAGATGACACAATCCTAGGCAAGAGATAAGGCAAATAAAAGCAAAGGCCAATGTAAAGATGATCAATAATTTCTACCGCACATAAGTGAGTACCAATTGTCATAAGACAAGAAGTATTTGGAAATAGTTCCTGTTGATAGATAACAAGGATATCCAACATCATCTTCACACCAAACACAAGCAAATTGCAACTTGTAGAGCTAACATGCCACCTAGGAACAAGATAATTTACAATATCAATTCATCTCAAATGTACACATTTTCTAGGCTTGTAATATGCACATAGTATATTACTCCCCCATAATGTGATACCAATAAAAATTTAACAAGAGGCAATAAGAGGATTCAACAAGATATAATTAATGGACTATTTAAAATTTTAATTTCTCATGAGAAGACATACCACATAGCGACTAGATAATCTTGTAATATCAATACTATATGATATTCCTCATGTACACACATTTATAGGATTGTGGGGTGCACAAAGCACATCACTCCCCCACAATGGGATATTCCATTAATCTCTCACAAGAGCCAATTAAGATACAAACAATATGCAAAAGGCTCAAAACACAACTCACACATACATGAAGTGCAAACCAACATACACATACTTGATTACTCAAAATAAGCAAATTGGAAGCACACATATACAAACACATGCAAGGAACAAAGCCAAAACATGCAAAGGGGCAAGTAACTTTCAATGTAAACAATTTGAGTACAAGTTACCGAAAGGAGGCACATTGGATATAGTATAGAAACTTGATAACCCAATTGACTTGGCTTGAGACAATAAGAATGATGAAGTCCCCTTAATTCTTCATAATGTAGCCAAGTCTCCAATGCCCTTCAAAGACACATATTGATCAAATTTGAGCTTGTTGGTCCCCAACCAAGTTGGGTCCTAAGAGGTTAGTCACAATAGGCTTCGCTACCCAAGTGGTTCTTTTCTTAACACCACTTTGAGTACCAACAAATTTGGCAAACACATTGCCAACCTTATCCTTCCCGAGAGAATAGAAATCAACAATTATAATAGGGTTGGATAGGGTACCATTCGTGCATGAAGAAGCAACGTGACCTTTTTCACGACATAGATAGCAACGTCTACTCTTCACTTTCTTCTCACTTGATTTCTCAACTTGAGAAGCATTAGCTTGAGTTTTCTTTGGAAGAGGCCTTTCTTCAACTTGAGGTTGAGCATGAGAATGAACTTGTGGCCGCTTCCCTTGTTGCTTATCACTGATGACCTTCTTCTTCAAAGGGCAAGATCTAACATGATGCCCTTCAATTTTGCACTTGAAGCAAATGATCTTGGACGGATTCTTGACTTGTTTTTGGACCTTATTCTTGTTGCTCTTGGACTTCTTCTTCTTATTGGAGTTGAATCCAAGTCCACCTTTGTCATTGGGGGATTTTTTCACACTCAAGATATTGTTGAGTGTGGCCTTCCCTTCATGACACTTTTCCAAGTTTTTCTTCAAAGAAGTGACTTGGGCCTTGAGCTCTTTGATTTCTTCTACATGGTTAGTCTCAACACAAGCACTAGAAGAAGTATAAGCTTCATCGTTAGAGCAACAAGGCAAGGAAAGCAATTCATCACAAGATGTACCAATATTATGCATGGATGAATCACGAGGACTAGCACAAGGCAATATAGCATTTTTGACTAAAAGTAGTGCTAGTATCCACATGAGGCTCACTAGATGTTACCTTAGCAATCATGGCCTCATGAGCTATCTTTACCACATAATGGGATACAAGAAGATCATCATGAGAGCTTGAGAGCTTTTCATGGCTTTCTTCCAATTTCCCATAATTGCTAGATAGCAACTCAAGTTGAGCCCGAAGCGCAACATTCTCCTTCAAAATGGATGCTTCATAAGTAATAGAGTTAGTAGCACAAGCATCATCAATAATAGCAAGAGGAGAAGGAAACTTGGCAATGTCTTTAGAATATGAAGCTTTAAGTTGAGCATGAGACTTGGTGAGTTTGATGAGCTCACTCTTAATGACCCTTGAGCCATTTTCGAGGTGCCTAGAGTCCTCAAGGAGTTTAGCATGCGCAACTTCAAGCTTCTCATTTTTAGTTTCAAAAACATTGGCCACCTTCAAGAGCTCTATCATGAGATTCCTTCACTCTAGATAATTCTAGAGAAAAAGTCTCCTCAAGAGATTCCTTGGTGGTTCGTTCAAGTTCAAGAGCTTGGGAGAGGTCCGCAATCTCATTAGCATAATCACGCTCATGACATTCCATTTTATCAATGGTGACCTCATGCTTGTCAAGATGAGATTCCAACTCATCAATATATTTCTTGCCCTCAATAGCAATAGACATGATTTCCATGAAGTTGGAATGAGCAATTTTATTCTTAAGAAGAGCTTTAAAATTCATTTCCCCCTTAATGTTTAAGGAGGCAACATTATCATTCTCTTCATCATAATCAACATCGTCATCATTCTTGCCATCATCAATATCATCACAAGATATATTAGGATTCAAAGTGGGAGATACCTTTGAAGCCCTGGCCATAAGGCAAACTGCAATAGATGATGATGTAGGATCCCTTGAAGCACCATTCAAGACCACATCTTGTTCCATGGGGTGTTGGGTTTCCTCTACATTATTAGCACAACAATTCGAGGAAATGGATGCATTTTTATCATGGCAACAGGACATAGTAAGCATATCATCATGAGATTTAGTCAAGCAATTTCTACAAGATATGCAAGGACTATCAACACAAGCATGTGAAACATTTGGAGTGCTTGAAGTGCTAAAGTCCAAAGATGAAGCATTCCAATAAGAAAGTGATGAAGGATTATCAACACTAAGCCCACTATCATCATTGCAATGAACACCACTACTCACCATGTCATTACCTTGTGGCAAACCACATGTAGGTGAAGTAGAAGAAGTTGAGAACACAACACGACTGGAGGTGGAGGGAGAACAATCATCCCCACAAAACTTGGACACCCCATATTTATCTTGAAGCTTTGTCCACAACTCATGAGCATCCCGGAACGGCATGAGTTGAAATATAACTACATTGCTCAAAGCA